>NC_071256.1:15335729-15635729 GCF_023375685.1 Ictalurus furcatus | reverse complement strand
TTGTTCTCTATTAATCTTTTCATGTTGCTCAGTCTTTCATTGTTTCGCATCACAGTATGTGTTAAAAAATTATCTTGTAAGATAAGATAACACAATTTTGTTTGAGAGCAACTCAACCAACACGTATAATACAGTGCAGTGTAATACAGGGCTGTGGTGGCTTGACGGTTAAGACTCTGGGTTACTGATCGGAAGGTCGGGGTTCAAGCCCCAGTACTGCCAAGCTTGCTGTAATGTATATGTGATCAATAAAGACTCATTATAATACAACATATAATCCGATAGCACATTTTTGCAATTTAGGAAGAAGAAGAGAAAATGATGCAAAGTCAGCAGTTCATTTTTTTTTTTTTTTTTAAAAAAAGAAGGATTTACTTTTCAGTGTAGAATGTTATATGTAAGTATTCCACATAATCACACAGTGAAATGCAACACAGGTGCATGGTGGATAAAATTCATTTCTGACATGCATTTCCTGTTTAATTCTTAGAAAGCGATCCCCAGGGTGTCATGTGGTCCTCGTGTTACAAGTGACAATCCTGACTGTGTATTGCATTTCATATTTCCCCTCAGTGTGATTGCTTTTTTGCCTAGAACAGAATCTTTTCCCATCTTGTCCAAGATTCTAAAACTGTATTAGAATCCATTTCTATGAATTGTCCAGTTCATAACACTATGAACTGTGTGCGTGTGTGTGTGTGTTTTACACTTGTGTGATAGTAATCTATCACCTCCCACTCATGACTGTACTGTTTATGTGTGTGTTACTCTCAGTGATGTAAACAGGACACTGTAATGTAATCAAACTTCCATTAAAGATATTTACATAAGCAGTGTGTTACTGCTGTACCCTTAGTATTACATTAGTGTGTAATCACAACCCACTGTTTCTCCTTGAATGAAAGGAGCACGGATGGAGATGTGGTCTGCTATAATAGTGTGAGATTTGTGCAATGAACATTTTGTGTGTGTGTGTGTGTGTGTGTGGAAATGAATCAGACAGTTTGTGTTTGTGGGTGTGTCTGTGTGTGTGTCTGTGTGTGTGGAAATGTATCAGACAGCTTTTGGTTGTATGTTTATGTTTGTGTCTGTGTGTGTGTCTGTGTGAGTGGAAATGTATCAGACAGTTTTTGGTTGTATGTTTATGTTTGTGTGTGTTTGTATGTATGTGTGTGTTTGTTTGTGTGTGTGTTTGTGTGGTCTCTAGGAGTCTGGAAGTATGTGTCTAAATATGTGTGTATGAGCATTTTTTGCTATGTTCTGGGGATGTGGGTCTGAAGGACAATTGTGTGTGTGTGTGTGTGTGTGTTCATGTGTTGTAAATGTTTGTTGTGAGAGTGTGTATGTATTCCAGATGTGTGTTTATATGTTGTTTGTGTCTTTAGGGTTCTGTATCTGAAGGTGTGTACACATTCCGGATATGTGTGGGTGTGTGTTGTAGAAGTTTGTTGTGGGAGTGTGTGTTCCGGATGTATGTGTATGTGGTATATGTGGGTTTGGGGGTGTATGCTTATTTCGACAGTGTGTGAATGTTTGTGTTTGTGCGTGTGTGCACATGTGTTTGTATGTATCGGATGTGGGTGTGTCTGTGCTGTATGGATGAAGTCATAAAGATGAGAAGCCCCTCCCCTTCCCACCCGTCGTCATGTTTTCGAAGGCTTTGGATCAAAATGTAAACATTTTCCCCGGCTTTTGTTGTACATGTGTATGTCTGAAAGCAACAGCCTGTGTGTGTGTGTGTGTGTGTGTGTGTGTGCCATTCAGATTGCAGAAACCCAACTTTTCAGTGTATCTGAACACACAAAAAACTCTTAAAAACTTACAGTTGTATGCAAACTTTGGGCACCCCTAACCAAATGACACATTCTGTTGATTTCTGAAGTGTAAAGAAGTAAACACAACCATTGCAGTAAAACTATTTTTTTAAATAACAAATGTTAATGCATAGTTACTTTATATTTGATGTACTTAAAAAATAGAAAAATAAAATAGTAATTATGGCATGGGCAAAAGTTTGGACACCCTGCCACCCAGCACTTAACTAACTTGTTAGTTAGTTTTAGTTAGGTTTAGCTGATACAGGAGCAATGGTGCAGCATTCTACTGTGTCCTACAGTGTTGCTTGAACAAAAATTATCTGCATGGAAGAGTCATCAGAAGGAAACCTTATGTGTGACCTCATCACAAAAGTCAATATCCAATAAAAGCAAAACTATAGCTAGATAAGCCGGATCTCTTGAAGTTAATAAGGCAAACAAATACAGCTTGTCATGTTACCCTGGATCAGCAAAATTCTCCATCCTCTTCCATATCGACAAACGTACAATTTCACTTCTGATGGTTATGAAACACTGACCCTGGAAATGCTAAATAAATGGAAATTTGTCAGAGCTCCTGTTAGAGAAAATTAATCAACACCTTCTGACCAATCAGAATGAGGCATTCAGCATTAAAGCACTAAGGTTAATAAACTGTATATTCATTGTTCTTTTTCCTGAATTCAGCTTTCTTTTTTTTTCTTCTTTTTTTCAATTCTGTCTAAATATTTAAGTACAGAGAAATAAGTTTGTGTGTATGTGTGTGACAGATGAACTTTGTGAAGGAGGAGTTTGGGGAGACACAGAAGGAGTGGGTGCTGTTGGTGTGTATTGGGGCATCCTCCGGAGCAGGACGTCTGCTTTTTGGCAAAGTGGGAGACCTCATTGCTGGAGTCAAGAAAATATACTTGCAGGTATTTGTGGAGTAGCTGGAGTGTGTGTATGTACAATATGCCTTGTTTATTTTTTATTTAATTGCTGTTACTATTTTTACATTCATACAGTTGTGTGCAAAATTTTTATTTCATCATTTATTTAAAAAAAATATCCAAACATTAGTTACATTTATATAGTGCTTTTCTAGACACTCAAAGTGCTTTACGTAGTATTGGGGGCGGTGATCTCCACAACCACCACTAGTGTGTAGCAGCCACCTGGATGATGCGACTGCAGCCATAGTGTGCCAGAACACCCACCACACACCAGCTATTAGTGGAGAGGAGAGATTTATGTAACCAATTCAGGAATGGGGATTATTATGGGGCCATGATAGAGAAGGGCCAATGTGGGAATTTCACCAGGACACTGGGTCTTTTACAATAAATGTCCTTGGATTTTTTTAAACGAGAGAGTCAGGACTTCCATTTAACCTCTCATCCGAAAGGCGGTGCTGTTTTTGCAGTATAGTGTCCCTGTCACTATACTGGGGCATTAGGCCCCACACAGACCACAGGATGAGTACCCCTGCTGGCCTCACTAATACCATTTCCATCAGCAACCTTAGCAACCCCAGGAGGTCTCCCATCCAGGTACTGGCAAGGCTCAACCCTACTTAGCTTCAGCAGGGAACCAGGCAAGAACTACAAGGAGATATGTCTCTGATATATCAACAGTGGCATAAAAACGTTGGTTTTAATTGCTAAATCAGTATCTGGTAGTTTCTAATAATGACAGTGAACACCCTTAATGTTTCTCTTTTTGTGTGGGTGTGTAGGTGGCCTCGTTCATGACTCTGGGCCTAATGTCCATGATGATCCCGCAGTGTCGTGTGTTTGAGGGCCTGATGGTGGTTTGCGTGTTCATGGGACTGTGTGACGGTTGCTTCATCACCATAATGGCCCCTATTGCTTTTGAGTTGGTAGGGCCCATGCGGGCCTCGCAAGCCATTGGTTACCTGCTGGGCCTCATGGCTATTCCAATGACAGCAGGTCCACCAATCGCAGGTGAGTGCTGGCAATGTATATAATTATACGTAATTTGTCATGGGTTTATTTTCACAACAGAAAAAGATCCATTCAGCTAGAATTATAATGATGTATAATAAGATAATCCAACAAATCTGTCAAAAACTAGTTTAACCTGAATACAGTCAAAACCAGAATACTACAAAACTGGAGAAACGAGGTACTAGGGAAGTATGTAACAAGGTCAGTAGTTCAAAGACAGAAAGACCAGAAACAAGACTGGGGAACCTAGGTACTAGTGAAATATGGACTAGAAACCAGAAATCTAGGAATCTCCGCTGAGCAAGCAACTAAGGAATTCGGACACTCAGTTAAAACCAGAAACTAGCAATAAGCCTTTGGAATATGGTACTGGAAGACTATGGAATGAAGTTACTAGGTCAAAATCAGAAACTCTAGAAACAAGATGTGGGAAATATAAACTATATGAACAGTATATGGACACCTGAGTATTGAACATCCCATTGCAAAACCATGGGCATTAATATTGAGTTGCTCCCCCTTTGCTGCTATAAGAGCCTCCATTCTTAGGTTTGGACTGTGGCTCATAGAGTTTTGACTGTGGCTGTGGGGATTTGCCCATTCAGCCACAAGACCACAAGAGGCTGGACAATGATGTCCAGCAAGATGTGTCCACTGGTGCAGAATTGCTTTTCCAATTTATCCCAAAGGTGTTCCGTGGGGTTGAGCTCAGGTCTCTGTGCAGGCCACTCGAGTTCCAGCCTTGGTAAACTATATCTTTATGGACCTTACTTTGTTCACTGAGCCATTGTCATGCTGGAACAGGTTTGGGCCCCTTAGATTTAGTGAAAGGAAATCTTTATGACACAGCATACAGAGATATTCTAGACAATTGTATGCTTACAACTTTGTGACAACAGTTTCTGGAATACCCTCATATGGGTGTTAGGGTCAGGTGTTCACATACTTTTGGTAACGCATCTAAGCTCAGTTTCGTAAAGGAGAGGAACAAGATATGGAATGGCACATCTCTGCATGTTTGGCTGAAAACACATCTATTCACACCTGTAAGGTAAATGACATAAGGTGATGTAGGGGTTGTGTCAACTATATACCCCATCTCCACCACTGTTCATCAGTTCAGCAGGTTGCTGTTTAGTGAACAATGACTGCTTATTACTATCCTTCAGTGAGCGGTGGTTATATGCATAATCAAACGTTTCCATTTATTTGATGCATTCATGCTCTGCATAGCCAAGGGGTGGTTAGGGGTCATATTGTCCTATTACAACCCTGACCCAAAAGAGGGGGCAAAGCCACATATGAGGCCTTGACAGCCAAGCAATATAATGTTTCAAAAGAGCCTTGAAAATATCTGCTACAGGCATCCCCTTGTCCATTCATCCGTAGGGTTACAGCCATCATGGCCCTGGGTGGCCGTGAACCATTTGGTCCACTGCATGAGTCCACAGCTCTTCTGCTAGGAGACAGATTATATAAAAATACCATGGTTTCACTAGTATGAGAGACAGATGCCATTACTATATGGGGAGGATTAGTTATATTGGAGGCGCTATAATTAATATAAAAGTTTCTTTGTCCACTTGTGTCCCAGTTCATCCACCCTGAAGCACTTAGAATAGGCAAGAAAATACCTTTCAGCAGTGGGTGTTGTCAAAGAAGTCCGGAAGCATGGGCAGAGCATCTGACTGGTGTTGGGCCTGGAGATAGGAAACCCCCATGAATCTTGAGGTGTTTTTGGTCTGGGAGGCGAAGAAGGCCAATTCAAATCCAGCTTTTAAGCTTCTGTCTCAAAGCAACAGTTTGGACTGCCTTCATTTGTGGAAGGATTAAACAGCCTTAATTTGGGGAAGAAGACACTTTCCTCAAGTTCAGGACAGATTATGCAGATCAGTGCAGAGGTTGAATGTGTTTTTTGTCAGCTGCAAAAGCTTCCCGCAACTAGATCTGAGGAGAATCAACCTGGTCTAACTTGCACATCTCCTTGAGTTGCTCCACCTGCTTGGCCCAAGTGGATCCTTAACATCTTTCATATTACCTTCTGACCCCATATGAGGTGGCTTGGGGAGCTCGGAGAATAGTAGGTCCACCGTTGCTTCTCCATGGATTCTTTTGAAGAAACATCATATGCCTGTTGAAAGGTTACCACTTGAGCTGACTAACAAATGCACCACCTTCAGGCTGCATTAGTGCTCTCTTAGGATGGATTATCCCCAATCAAACTGGTCATTTAGATTGGGGTATAATTTCAACCCTTATATATGCTCATAAGATTCATGGAACTTGAATGCCCTTGATTTTACAATGCATTTGAGATCATACATGACATAGTTGCTGAGGTCACTGAACATTTCAAGAAAATGGAGGGATTACACATTCAATTAGCAGACATGTAGGAAGGAATGTCTATTTGTGTGTGTGTGTGTGTGTGTGTGTGTGTGTGTGTGTGTGTGTGTGTGGCAAAATTTAATTCTTGTACATATTTATCCAAACATAAATTGTGATGATCCTAAAGTATCCTTTACACATATGAAGAGTGGACCCAAAAGATTAACTTAATGCACACACTGTCTTCAGCTCACAGGACATAGATTTATTTATTTTTAGTTTGAGGCTAAGATCCAGGCACAACGTGGTGCCGTCCTCGGTTACCCTCTGGTTGCCAGGCCACACACACACACACACACACACACACACACACACACACAGAGACAGACAGAGACAGAGAGCATGTGTGGAAATACACACTTTTGGCCAGCTATAGAACATTATGCATCACATTTGCTCCAGTTCCAGGACCATTAGGAGAATATATGGAGCGGTAAGGGCTCTTCTGGGAATTTTGTGTGGCTTTTCCGTGAATAGTTGGCTCTATGTTTGGTTTGGCCAAAAAAACAAACAGAGAGGCAACTTGTCAAAAAGGACTCAAATCAAGGACTCGCAAGGATTCAAATCAAAAAGTTGATTTGAGAACTTATTAGACCCACTGCATATGCAGATGGCATGTTACACAATAAGAAAGATAGACAGTGGGTTGGACAGACAGATAGGTATCTGTATAGATGAGGGACAGTTGGGTGAATTGACAGATAATAATAATAATTCCTTATATTTATATAGCATTTTTTTTCTAGAAACTCAATGCAGCTTTACATTGTATGGGGGAGGGAATCTCCTCAACCATCACTAGTGTGCAGCAGCCACCTGGATGATACGACCGCAGCTATAGTGCACCAGGACGCCCAACACACACCAGCTATTAGTGGAGAGGAGAGAGTGATTGTAGCCAATTCAGAGATGAGGATTATTAGGCGGTCGGGCCTATGGGGGAATTTCACCAGGACACCGGGGTTATACCCCTACTCTTTTATGATAAGTGTCCTGGGATTTTTAATGACCACAGAGAGTCAGGACCTCCCTTTAACGTCTGATCTGAGAGGCCATGCTGTTTTTACATTATAGTGTTGCTGTCACTATAGTGAGGCATTAGGCCCCACACAGACCACAGGGTGAGCACCCCCTGCTTGGCCCTCACTAATACCACTTCCAGCAGCAACCTAAGTTTTCCCCAGGAGGTCTCCCATCCAGGTACTGGCCAGGCTGAACCCTGCTTAGCTTCAATGGGAAACCAGACGAGAGCTCTGACAGATAGGAAGAAAGATTGGTGGATAATTGGAAGATGATCAGAGGTGGTGAACATATAGAACAGATGTGTGAGTTGATGGTTGGACAGACAATGGAGAAAGAGACAGATTGATAGAAAATACTTGGATGGAAAGAGGAAAAGGTAGACAGACAAATGAACAGATAGCTGGATAAAGGGATGGATAAAAGAGTGATAGATTCAGGATGGACAAACATATTAACAGGTAAAGTTGTAAACTAGTGAATAGACAGATTCATGGAAAGACAGGATGGATGCATAGGTAGAAGGAAAGATGGAAAGACACTTGAAATGGTAACTGGTTAAAAGGTTGGAGAGCCAGATTCATAGAAAGACAGAATGGATAGATGAAAAATAGACACATAAATAAACAGATGGATAAAATGTTGGATATACAGATTCATAGAAAGAAGGATGGATGGATAAATAGATGGAAAGACAGCCAGATGGATAGTGTGCACAATGTGGATAGATGTCGGATAGACAGAAGAACATATACATGGAAAAATACATCCTCAGATGGATAAAGATAAAGGATGGATGAAAAGTTGAAAAGTTAGACAGATGAACAGTTGGAAGGATAAAGAGATAGATAAAAGGGTGAAAGACAATAGACAACTGAATGGATAGACAGATAGGCAGATTAACAGACTGATAGATAGGAGGATAGACAGCCCGGCAGACAGGTGGAAAAATAAATAGACAGATGAACAGATGGATGGATCAAAGCGTCACCTTTCTGAGAAAAGTTTGTTTTTCATTTAGTTTGGCTCTCGTTTGGTTGTTGTTTATCGAAACTTGGCAGCCCAGTTGAACCCCCTGCTAACAGATCAGCTCACCTCTCCATGTTGATGCTCCACCCCCTGTTGAGAGTTGTTGTGCTCATTTTAACAGTACTGACACTAGCAGCTTTACTCAGCCTAAATAACCATTAGCATCACTCCTCATAACTCTTAACTACTCTTTCTCTTCACTGCTGTCGATCTTTTGGCTTTGAGCATTTGATGTTCTGATGTTCTGTTTTTTCATCTCTTACTCTCCTTTCTTTTCCTTGTCTGCCTATCTTTCTTTCTGTCTGTCTTTCTTTCCCTCTTCACTATCTCTTGCTCTGTCATTCTCTGTTTTTTCCCCCTTTTGGTGCTTTTCTGTTTTCTTTCTCATTTCTTTTCCTGTCTTTCAATCTTTTTCTCTTTCTTTCTTTCTTTACTATATCTTGCTCTGTCATTCTCTGTTTTCCCCATTTTTGTGATTTTCTCAGTTTTTTCTCATTTCTTCTTCTTGTCTCAATCTTTCTTTCTGTTTCTTCCCTTTCTCTTTTTTCCTTCCTTGACTTTCTTTCCTTCCTTCAATGCATCCATCCATCCATCCATCCATCTCTCCATCCATCCATCCATCCAAGGAATCTCCTATTGGCTGTATATAAATACTCCTACATAGATCCAGACCCTGTGTTTGGGCAATTGTGAAGCAGTATGTTCAGAAACATTTAGAATCATTTCCCAATTTCTCTCAAATTTTCTTCTTTTCTGCCAATCCACCCCCCTTCTTTCTTTCTCAGGCCTTCTTCATGATCACTTTGGGAATTACAACGTGGCATTTTACCTGGCTGGTGTTCCCCCTCTGGTCGGGGGCATAGTCCTGTTCTTCGTGCCCTTGGTGTTCAGGCGTGTTCATAGGAAACACAGCGACACATGTGACCCGAGCACACACAGCATGCTGAAGAACTGCACCAACGGAGACGTGCTGCCCGGATACACTGACACTGAAACACAAGAAGCACCACGCTAAGGTGAGAGAGAGGGCAGAGACACTTAGCAAAGGTACAACAGATGGTATACTGATAAATAGAAGATGTACTAAACCAGACATGAAACACTTGGGAGTATGTTATTATACTGTGGGAAACTAATTAGATGGGGTGGAGTGATGTGGCCTGACCTGAAACAGAGATACTGATAGCACTCTAAAGTTATTAAAAAAAAAAAAAAAAAGCCTGTTACAGAGAAAACATGAAGCAAAAACATTATCTGTTGTGAAGACTTTCCTGTGGTGGAAAACTTACTTGTAAGGCCAACATTTACAGCTTTACAACAAAGCACTGACACTGGAGACTCCATCAATAAATGTTAAATAAATGCTACTGCCAGACCCTAAATTAGTAAGCAAGTATGTAAACCAACCAATCAACAAACAAACAAACAATTAAGCAAGTTTGCAAAAAAATACATTTCAGTGACAGAATGTCAGTTTGCATTCCATCTGCCATTGCGATGTCACAGTAGGATTAATCAGCAGCTCACACACACAGTGCAAGTGCACACTTTCCTCTTTCACTCTTTCATTTCTCTCTTTCGGCCAATACCAAGAATTGTTTCTCTCATTTTCTTTCTTTCTTTTTTTTGTTGCATTCACTTTCTGATTTTTCACATTCCCATGTGAATCTCTTATACTATTTTCCTTTTTTTCCTTTCTGTATCTTTCTGTCTTTATCTTTTCCTTGTCTTTCTTTCTTTCTCTTCTGTCAATTTTTGTCTTTTCGTTTACTCTTTTTTCACATTTCTAACTTCAGTTTTTTTTATTCTTCCATATTTATTTCTCACTCCTTCCAACCTTACCTCTTTCTCTCTTTCTTTAGATTTTTTTCTAGAGATGCACGATACTAAATTCCTCAGCCAATACCGATAGTTGTGCCTTTTATGATTTCTTATAAATTAATAATAATTAATTTCAAAGAATTCTGAAAGAAATGCAAATAAAAACTTTATTCTCTCCATTTCAACAAGTTGTTTCACAGTAGCTGGTCTCAAACAGAAAACACATTACTCTAATTAACATTAACACATGAACTAAATTCTGAAGATTAAAGGAAGATTTCTTAACTTATTGAATGCTATTAATTCATATTAACAGAATTAATTGACTGAATTCTTAAAAACCTCTTGTTAGTCTCACACTCACTCACCACAAATAAAAGCATTTCTACTTTATCATTGAACAACAAGCTGGTAATATATAATATAAACTTTTTTATATATTAACATTAACCGGATATGAAATACACTACTCTACAAATATATTTTTCTGTGCAATATATACTTTTTTGTCAACTCATCTTCATTTAAAGCTTTCAGCGGTGTACTGGCCCTTTAATTCAGCGTGAGCAGCTAGGCAAAAAAAAAAAAATCGGACACAACGCCGAAACTCCTGCTTCACTGCTGCAGCGTCCGGTGTAAAATTTTAGCAGTGCAGAGCTTACAGAGCTTACAAACTGCAGCTTTGTCATCATTCCACACAAGAGACATCATCTTTACATACAGCACCAAATCGATGTGTTTTCCCGCGTTCTTTTGATTGACAGGATATTATCGGCCCTGATCATCGGATGTTTTTAAACTATTGTACGATGGTCCATAGCGGGAAAAATTGGCTATTAAAATGGCCTTGTAAATAGTAAAAAACAAATAAAATATTAGAGATGCACCGATACATCTATGCATCTCTAATTTTTTATCTGTTTTTTATTATTTACCTTTACAAAAATTGATGTTAATCTGTATTGTAGCTGCATCCGATATACTGTAAATATTTCTTTCTTTCTATATTTGTCTGTCTCTTTCTGTCTCTCTCCCGGCAGGAATTCACTTCACCAGAAGAGTGTGTGTGTGTGTGTGTGTGTGTGTGTGTGTGCCCGTCCCCGGATCAAAATCAGCCCAAGCTCATCACCACAGTGCTTTCACTTATATAGAAAAGACCTGCGAGTCGATACTTCACTCTCTTGGACTCGACAGTCCCCCGTCCCTCTGCTTGCTGTGGGATTGTGACAGTCTAGAACTTGTCCCTGATGGCTTCTCCGAAAGAAAATCTGAACGATGTGCTTCGCGCAGGTGAAGCCAGAAGGAACGCTGACTCACACATAAGAACAGCGAGTACTGGTCAGTAGGAAATGCAGTTGCCTTTGAATTGGAGTAAAAGGAAAAATCCTTTAAATTTTTATCCAACGTATCCACATTGTGTGCTTTAGGTTTTTAACCAGTGTGTCCACAGTACAGTTGTCGTTTAACAGAAGAGGTTTTCCTTCTCTCTTTTTATATATATATTTTAAGGAATAATGTTTTTTCCTACTCTGGCTTTTCTCTAAATCTTTCTGGTTTTCATGCAGACTTCCATAACATCTAATGTGGGTTCTGCTCAAAGCCATTGTTGTAATCAGTGTTATAATTGATGCACAGTTGTAGTGCATTGTAGGTATTCCTCACTTATTAATCAAATCTTTAAAAATATCAACTTTTCTTTCTGAGACTTTGTTTAATAGAAATGCTAGCTAGATGTGACAGATATTATTAGGACCTTTTATAATACTACAAAATCTCAAACCCAACACTTACAAAACATTTACGAGCCTAGCCAACTTCACTAGTGTTAAATAGAAACTTTAAATATGTATATATATGGGGTACACATGAGTGATGGGTTTGGTTGACTTTTTGGCAAATTCTTTGGTGAATTTTCCAAATTTATGTTTTGCCTTTTTCTTTTCTTTACCTTTCTCTGAGGTTCACAGGAAATGCAGATAGGGACTAAGTAGATATTTGAGAAGATATTCAGACTACACTGTCTCTATGATTATGTGTGGCAAATATCTCATACCAGTCATTTGGAATTTCTGGTTTTCCATTGCCAGAACTAGTTTGCCTTCACACTTGACATGTTGCATCATGTGTTGCATCAAGCATCGCATCAAGACCTCATTCAGTTCTATTTTAGCCAGCGTTTCAATCTAGAGGTGCGTTAAAGTTGTGTCAAGCTCAAGCTTTTGCATTGTGTGGCCATTGTTTTACGCTTCCTTAGCATCGTGAGGTCTGCTTCTTTTGTTTTTTGGACACTTTAAATATAGTCCATTGTATTAGTGCCATCTGTGGCAAAAATATTTAAGTAGCTATGTATCTACAGCAGTGATGTATAGAGCAGATTCCCTCATTTTGTTATTATATGATATTGTATGATCCTGTATAGCAATCATACAAACTGAAGGACATCTGTACAGGAATATAAGTGTTTTTACTCAGCTGAGGTGTGGATTGAGTGAGGTCCTGATGAGCCGCTTACGCCGTGTGAGTTCGGAATAAAACAAATCCGAACCATTGAGCGTTGAACCATTGCTAGTGTGAACGCAGGATTAGAAAGGTATGAACTGTGTGATTTTCTGCAGACCTCACAGTTTTATTCTATGCAGCAACAAAACACAAAACCGTGCCAATATTTTACCTATTTTTAGAGCCAGTTAATGAACACTTGGTGCCAGTATGCTATGCTATCATGCTATGCTATCATAGCCTGCTAACTTGCATTCCTCAAGGCTGTCTACATAGCCTGTAACATTCATAGGGAAAATATCATTATATTCTCATGAAGCATGCTTTTTTTTAAAGATTGATTTTGTTATTGGTTATTTTATTAGTATTTGGTGACTTTTTTATTTTCTTGTTTGCAGAAGGAATGTAGTTAGGATTTCATAATGGATAAAAATAGATACGGTAGGTTGTAGATCTTCGGGGGGGGGGGGGGGGAGTTAGTAGAAGAACAATGAGTTTTGCAAAGACAATCCAAGTGTGTGTGTGTGTGTGAGAGAGAGAGAGAGAGAGAATTATGTAGTTATTTTATTTTTCTGGACAGTTTATCAGTACTTATAATATTTCAGTAATTATTTTTGGTGCCTTCATATATTTTGGCTTTCATGTCATTTCGGCCAGTCACACTGTGATTGGCTCATCTAATTGGCTTATTGGCTAATCTTTCTTCCTATGGGTCTCCAGGTTAGACACTACTACGGAGACACATTTCCTCTGGCAGATAAGAAGCATTTTCATTGGCCAGTGCAAACAGGAGCAGTTGATATAATTGGTTGCTTTCTCTCAGACCCTTTACCTTATTGATTGCTGGTTGCTGTATTGTCACTATGGAGACACTACCAGGCCTTAGTTTGGTTTGTTTGTAGGATTCAAAACATTCATAAAAAGCTTTATCTTGAGGTTTAACTAGAAAACTGCTGTTGATCACTCACAGACCCACATACATCTGGAAATTTTGAAATATGCGTTGGTGAAAGTTTAAAGTAGGAATGCACCAACCATAGGTTATTATACAGATACTGTATACAGTAACTAAAAGGTCAGTCCTGTGTTCCCAAAGCATTGTGTACCCAGGGCTCCACTGTTGCTAACAAAAGACAATCACAGCATTAGTAGAAAGTTAATAGCAAAGTATCATGTTAAGGAAACTTAGAACTTAAATAAATAGCGATAAATAGGGACACTGTAATTCCCTGCAATCTGTATGTGGAAATCACAGGCAGTATGTAGCTGTCTTTTTAAGACTGTTTGTGTTGGGTCATTGCTATGGATTAGTGAATTGGAGCAAAATTTTATATCATTACAGTGTTTAGTCCAATATCAGCTAATAGAAATACTCATCCTTAGTACAGCCCTATTTTAAAGACGTCCAATGTGAACTACTGTTACACTACACTGTTATATTAAAAAAAATAATTAAGCACGATTAGAAACCAGGCATGTGCTGATAATATATAAGTGTTTTATTTGTCTTACACCACAACAATTTGCCAATACTAACAATTGGTTTTTTGGGGTTTTTTTTTTAAATAAGAATATCTATTACAGGCCTTAGCATTCAGGCAGGCTTCAAATATCCCTGATGTGTGAGACAATGAGGGAAAACTGCACCATCACCTCCCCCACAGTTCTACGTGGACGTTAGATTAAAGGGGAGACCGAGGCATCGTTCGGTTGTGGGTTTTTTTATTTTTGGATGTGCAGATGGATTTTGTACAATCCTTTACAACAGAACTAGCCTCAGCTGGTTAGAGTACAGCTACAGGTAGCGAAGACTTTTGTATTTGCAAGGATTACACCTAAAATTATCTTAGAGGAATATTACTTCAGCCCATATGATGGCAAACGGACAGAGACAATTGTTTATTTTTTTAAAAGAAAGGTGCGACTTACATCTTCTTCATTTATAGTTACATGTTGCATGTTGCGTAAGGTCAGTGAAACAAGTTGACAGATACTAGCGATAAACAGCCATCTCATTACCAGCCTCCCTTTTTTTTTAAAACTTATGCATCTTGTCATATTACAGAGAAAGTGCAGAGCCTTATGTCTTAAAGACTTGTTGGAAAAGTTACAGCTTTACCTCGGACTGTTACAAAAGCGCTTACACTGGAGACTCCTTCCAAACTGCTAAATAAGCTCCTCCTTACAGAAAACCTCACCTTATCAACAGTTACACGTTTTAAAATCCATTTATGTGAAGCGTCTATCATACAAGTCCATTTTGCAAATTGTTACAATAGAAACAATGTTTTAGACGTATTAACACATTTGTATAAAGCTTAGATTTTTAGATTAGAAGGCAGCATTACATGCCTCCCTCTGAGCAGACCACGTCGGCTTAAATTGTGTCTCTGGGCCTTAAAGGGAACGCGACAATAGCGCTGATTAAAATGCTGCCCAATGAGAACAGGTACAAGTAAACGTGCAGTCGTTTTTTTAACCACAAAATTGTGATATCGGAAACCATATTGGAAAACAGTTACAATTTATATTGTGATCATTTTATATCGGCCATGCCTGGTAGGAACAAGCCACACGTACCTCAAAAATCTACCTGTTAATGATACACACTGTTAATTTTACAATTGTAATTAATTGCAGTGTGAGCCTCAGTGCTAATGCTCTTCAATTCAAGCGTCTCTCTTTCTTTCTCTCTCGTTCTCTCTGTCTCTCTCTCATCTTTTTTGTATTGCTCTCAGTGCTAATTAATGGACAGCCCTTGGTTTTTTGTTTTTTAAACCACTAACAGCCTTTTCAGAGTCAGAGCCTTTTGTAGTGCTGGTTTTGTGTGTGTGTGTGTGTGTGTGTGTGTGTGTGTGTGTGTGTGTCCCACTTTGTAGTATCTCCAGATCTCAGGGATTTCATGTCCAAACCTCATCACATCAGTTGTGAGACGTTTCTCCTGCATGTGTTATGGTACAGCAGATGTGTAAAGACAAAGCTAAATGGAAAAAATTTAATGTCCAAGAATGTCCCTAATCATTCCCTCAGTTTCCCTAGCGCAAATGTGGTCAATCAATGAAGACATGGTTGGTGTCTGGCATTTTTTTCCTTAGTTTCGCTCCGGAGGTATTCCTTTAACCAAGAGATCTGCAAGATATAATAAAATAACGAAGGTAAACATTTCTCTTTTTATGAAAATATGGAAAGGACAAATCAGACTTTTAAAATACTTTTAAAAATACAGATTTTTAAATACTTCTGCCATAGAATTGGTTCAGCATTTTACCATTTTAGCATTTTATATTTAGAGTCTATTTAAATGTGTGGTGGTCTGGGAAAAACCCTTCAGATGCCAATGTGGATGACGAAATATAGAAAGTGGGTTTGTGACTAAAATCGGGTTTTTCTACGCATCACTTTGGTGCCTCAATTTTGACAAATCCTAAATATATTAAGATTTAATAAAATTTAGAAAAGTTTTTATTAACTTTCTAAACTTGCCTAGCAAAGATAACATTAGGTAGATAAGGAGTTAGATGAACAAACACAACTGTAAAATGGTTCTAGGCTATGAATTAAGGCAGGTATAATAGACATAGTTATTGTGATTTATTGTCATTGATCTATGATTTATTATTGTCATATCTTAATGACCGCTTATTAAATTAAATGCTAGACAATCAGTGTGCTGATGTTTTTCACTGGACTCAATGAAATCTGTAAATGCTGGTTTGCGTACTTTTTTTACATTTACATTTACATTTATTCATTTAGCAGATGCTTTTATCCAAAGTGACTTACAAATGAGAAAATACAAGCAAAATTTTCTCTCTGCTTTTGGAGATAACCTTTAAAACTAGAAATGCTAGAGAACTATTTCAGAACTATACATAGTAGAAAATATCTACATTTTGCCATGTGAAGGGTTTTCCCAGGCCACAAAGCTCAACTTTGTAAATTTAACATAACTTTTAACTTTCTATTTTTGTGAATGTAGTTTGGTGTTTGTGATTAGGCAAAATACGTTAATACAGTATTGCTATCATGGATGCTTTTAAGTGTACCAAGCACCTTACCATTTACGTTTTAGGTAGTGTCTGTTTATCTCAAGATTACATTGGACATTTATCTTACTTTGGACTAACATAGGACATTCATTCTGTTGACCTGTTGCCACTTCCATGAAAGTTTGAAAAGTTTTGTGGACAGAATACTTACTCTTTTTTCCAGTGTTTTTAAACAGTTATGGTCTGAATATTTTAAATACGTTGTGTAATCTTAATTCGCATCCTTTGTTCAGTTTTCTCCTGGCTTTGTTAAAAAAAATTGTACATCATAAGAATCTAATATTACCTCAGTTACCTCATGTTTCTGCATTTTTGCCTTCCTGCTTCTGAGCAATCAGTTCCAAGCTTTACAAATATGCAGATTTCTTCTAATCTTCTTCTAGTGACTGAGTACTAAAATTGCTGAGCTTTTTTATTTTTTACAGTAAAACAAAGCATGCTGCATTGTAACTCTTTGTAAATAGCTCATAAAAGCTGAGTATTGATTCGCCAGTAAAGTTGAGCACAAATTTTCTGCCTGCTTTAAAAAGGCCCAGATATTGAATGATTTACATTTACACTGATTTAGTTAACCTCATAGTAGCATTGTACTGTTTTTGTTGTTGTTGTTTTTTTAAAGTGCAGTGCACATGTATATAAATGATAATTTTTTTTCTTGTAATTTTGTGTGTTTATATATTATTTGGTGAGACTTTACATTATAGTTCAGTTCCATTGACTGCATTATTTAACAAACCCTGAACTTCAGCAATAATACAGCACAAGTATTATTAACAAAGTAAGTAAACATGTGTATTAATTTGTTTGTTTACTTTAAACAGATGTTTGTTTAAAAAAAAAAATCACTGGAATTGTGCATTGATTTTTCCTGTTGCTTGGCATACATTTGGGGGAAAAAAAAGCCATTTTAACAAACATTGTGATAAAATTTAGTTTTTGATACAAATTCTTTCTGCTTGCTTGGATTTTTTTTTTCAACAGTGTTGGCAGCTCTGTATTAAGATGTTGGTTTATGTCTGTATTTGTTACCTTAATTTTATTTACTGATGGCGTGAACATTGGTTAATGTAGGTGTTGATTAGTTGACTTATTTGGTTTTTGCTTTGATAATGTTATTGAAGGTGTATTAATGCTGACGTTCAGGGTTTGGTTCATGTCAGTTAAGGAAATCTTAATATAAAGCATCATCATGTATTTTAATCACTTTGCAATCATTATGCAATATAGCTACAACACGATGACTTTGCTTCTTTAATGAAAATGAAATAATGGTCACACTTTTCATAGCACTTAGCTGGGGTAGGATAATAAATCAGTGTCATGCTGTATCATGTTGATCATGGAAATACCTATGGGTGTGTCCTTGAGCCTGTATGGAAATGAGAGTGAAATATCTTTGAATTCATAAATGGGCTTAAGGACACACCCAACTGTTCCACTCAAAGATGCACCCATCATACTGGGAATTTCTTGCATTGTTCCACCCTGGCACCTGAGTTTATAGATGTTTCTGTTTAACCTTTAAACTTTTATAGGAAGTATTATTTTGGCACCTTGTGCTTCTGCTTTGTGTTTAGGGCAACATTTTACATGAACTGTCATGGAGTTTTCCCTGTATAAATAAATATTATATATACATGCAACGAGTCTATGGATATATTAAAACCCTTATGTCTGGAGATACAACTTCAGAAGCCTATTAATAAATAAGAAAAAATATTGTAAACATATAACACAAAATTTCTGATAATTGTTTATGCACCAGGGAGACTCAAATAAATCTACACAAGTTATTTACAGCTGTGTACTGGTTTCATTAAAATGTTGCCTTGTTTAATTTTCGATGTTTAATATCACCTTATTACACAATTATTTTTTCTTATTTTTCTTTTATGTGTAAACAACAGTGAATTAAAAGGACTAAAGTTATGCTGCTAGCTTTATAAATGTAATTTAGTTTTCATGTGATTAATAGTTTTCATCTGTAGTGGACCTAATTGTTTTTTTTTTTTGTTGTTTTTTTTTAAATTTGATATTAAACATGCAATAAACTCCACAGGACTGTTTTTCCCCCTCCTGTATTTAATTCTGTTAGTTCCTTGCACAGGGCAGCAGTGTGACACCAGAGGGCGACTTTGCACTGTCTTAAACGTCAACAGGCAAAAACACTGTCTGTGTGCGTCATATGGGATAGAAAATACATTATATAAATATAATATATAACATTAGGTTCAGAAAATAACCAGACCCTTTTTTGCACACTTTATTGTATATAATATGACATGCAAAAACATGCTTTTAATTTTTCAGAGTTTATGAAAAAATTATTTTTAAATTGAATTTATAAAAGTATTCAGTCCCTTGGCTAAGGCACACCAAATTGAGTTCAGGTGCACCCTGTTTGGTTTGATTATCTTGCAATAGTCTCTAGAACTTCAATGGAGTCCACCTGTGGCAAATTCAATAGACTGGGCATGGTTTAGAAAGACACATCTGTGTGTATAAGATCCCACAATTCACAGTGCATGTCAGACCAAAAACCAAGCCAAAATGTCCAAGGAAATTTCCGTAGGAACCTCCATGATCAAATTGTATCAAGACATGGATCTGTGCAAGGGTATCTAACCATTTCTAATGCTTTGAATGTTCCCAGAAGCACAGTGGGCTCCGTCATTGTGAAATGGTAGCTGTTTGGAACCATGAAGAGTCTTCCTAGAGCTAGTCATCTGGCCAAACTCAGTAACTGGGCTAGAAGGGCCTTGGCCAGGGAGGTGACCAAGAACCCAAAAGCCTTCAGAAGACCTTAGCAGCAATGTGAGAATATGTCTGGAAGGACAACCTTCTCAGAAATACTGCATCAATCATTTCTAAAGTAAAGTAGCTAGTCAGAAGCCACTCCTGAGAAAAAGGCATATGGCAGGCATTTACAGGACTCTGAGAGCATGAAAAAAAAATCTCTGGTCTGATGAGACAGAAAAGTAACATTTGGGGCAGAACACCAAGCACCATATCTAGTTAAAACCGGGTGCTGACTACTACCATGCCTATGGTGAAGCATAGTGGTGGCAGCATCATGCTATGGACGAGGGATGGGGAGATTGGTCAGAATTGAGGAATTTATGAATGCACTCAAATTCTGAGAGACCTTTGAAGAAAATCTGCTCCAGAGTCCACACAACCTCATAACTGGGGCGATGTTTCAATTTTCAGTATGACAGCAAACTGAAGCATGCAGCCAAGACGTTGCTGGAGTGGCTTTGGGACAAGTCTCTGAATGTCGTTGACCGGCCCAGCCAAAGCCCTGACTTGAACACCATAGAACATCTGTGGCACCCGAAGATGGTAGTTCACAGATGCTCCTCTGATTGAGTTTGAGAGGATCTGCAAGGCAGAATGGGAGAAACTGCCCAAGTCCAGGTGTTCAAAGACTTACCCAAGATATACAATAAAGATATACAATAAAATAAATATACAATAAAGATATACAATAAAATGTGCAAAATGTTCATGACTTAAAATGAGGTATGGTGAGGATTTGGTGAAGTTATTTTTTCTTTTGTTGAAGGAGAAATCTGAGGCAGTGGTCGCCTTCAAGACGGTTTGGTAGATACATCTGCAGGAATGCCGGTGTGCGCTGTATCAAGCTCCCAATGTACGATTAGTATGATAAATTGGGGACTCAATTGTTGTACTGGGTGTGCTGGAGTTCTATCTGTTATACCGCAGATGTTACCATCGATAGCCTTGAAGACGGCCAATGCCTGTGATTTCTCCTTCAACAAAAAAGACAATTTCCTAAAGATTCCTGTGGTTCTTCCTTTTAAATAAATGCAATTTCTTGCATGGTCGTTTTAAAGTTCAAATACTAATATAATTATCTGGTGCCAATATTTCTAAATGAAGTATTTCTTTATTTTCGTTGCTCTGTTATGCAACATTATGTTATATCATTAGGACATTATTCCCAAAAATATTGCAACTTTTTTTTGCAATATTATGATTTTTGTTTTCTCAAAATATTGCAAATTTATTCTTTAAATATTACTACTTGATTCGGACCTCAGCAGTGATAGTGGATATAGCAAAACAATTTACGTGTAGTGCAAGTAGTGCAATGCATAGTGTAATTTATATATACATTTATATTTATATATATATTTATAGTGCAAGTTTCCAGTGGAGCAGGACATTTCAGTGAAAAAGTCCAGCTGTAACATCCTGTTCCGCTGGACACGTTCTAGAAAATAGAAGTACATTTAAAAAGTACTTTTAGGAAGAAACTGCAGTTGATTCCTGGAATCTTCTTCAAGTTAATTAATGTATGTATTCATTCATTTACACTAAATTCACTTTGTTCATTATGAACCTGAATACAAAGAAAAGCTACTGTATATACATCATTTCAAATCAGATATCCAAACATCTTGGAGATTTTAAAATATATATTCACATAATACTTAAAAAATGTGTTCAATTATAAATATTTACGTTGCAATCATCAGTGTACTGTCTTTTTGTTACTATCCACCCTGAAAGTTGATCTACTTTACAAATGTAATAAATTCATATATAGTCAATTCCAAAAGTTGTGTATCCTGTGAATGAAATTAGGAACAACAATAATTAAATTTATGTTAGAGTGTTAGTTTTTATAGGTTATTTATAGCTCCTTTATTATCACAAACAATTTTACAATCACAAATAAAACGTTCATATAAGTTAAGATATTAAGAATGAGGGGGAAATATTCTTTACTATTTTTCAAATAATGATAATTTTTTAAAATTATTATTATTTAGGTTTGTCTTACAAATAACTTGTGTGTGAGCTTGCTTTGCCTTGGTAATATGTGGTCCCTCTGTATCCCACCTTCCAGCACATTCCTCCTGACATCTCTGTTCTAACACTTTTAATGACTCTTGAGTGGGAAGTCTAGGAATGAACTGGTGCATATTGATGATTTCCATGACTAATAGAACGTCTGGTTGTGTGTCTGTGTCTGTGTCGCTGATTCTACATGTTTTTTACTTAAATGTAAAGCATATGTATATCACTTAGCCATTTATTATTCTCTCTCTCTCTCTCTCTCTCTCTCTCTCTCTCTCTCTCTCTTACACACATACACACATCATAAAAGAATTCTGCGGTGGTGTAATGAGTTCACCAAGCAACCAGTTGGAAGATGTAAATTCTGAACACACACACACACACACACACACACACACACACACACACTAAACTCTGTTTCTCCTCAGCTCAGTGACTCTGTAGTAGCCTATACATATGGAAATGATTGCACATGACTCCACTATTTAGATTTGGTTGTAACTTGTATGATTCAATGTATGAACGTATGATTCATTTAATTCATAATGCTGATGACTCAATTTCTCTTCTCTGTTCCATTAATAGACTAGGAAGTGAAAAATGAATGCGTGTCCAAAAGACTGAATCTACTAACAAGAAGCTTTGATTCCAGCACTTATGTAAGAAATAAAACATTTAACAGAATGCTCTTCTAGTACAGTACTCAACGATGGGGTGGTGTAATGGGGTCAGATTTATCGAAGCAGATTTACTCTTATCCTTTTAACTGTTGATAGTTACATTTAATCCTGTGGAACATTAAATAACTTAACGAAAAAGTTAGTTCCAGTTACTAGCATTATAGCAGCTATAAACAGTCTTTTCTTCGCCGGCCTCTTTTTTTTTCTGTTGAAGTTAATAGTATGTCAATCATGTTTTGTTTTGTTTTATTGTGAGCAATTGTTTATATTTTGTTTAACTATGTAAATAATAACTGATGTAGAAATAAAGACTGAAATAAACCCTCACCCTCTGAATTCCATCTCAGTCCATGGTAGACTTGTACAAATGAAAGCAGTGTAAAGAAAGGAAAAAAAATGAAGATAGAAAGAGTGCATCAGAGAAATATAATAAGAAACGAATAATGGGAAAGGGATATTTACAGAGATAACAGACGAAATATAGATGAGTAGTCGTTTTAAATAATCCGTCTTAGATTACTGAAACAGTTACATTTAATCACAAGTTATTAAGAAATTCATTATTGCAATCCTTTGCTGATTTTTGAAGCATTATTGTAGAAATGTTACCTCATTCTTTGTAATTATGAGCACAGTTTTTAAATAGCTCACTGGAAAAGTGGTGTCTATGAATATGTGGGGTAGAGATGAAAGAAATGAAAGAGATGTTGACCTTCATCTGTTGAAACCATTAAATCTCCTCATCGTGTCCATTTATTAGTCAGAAAATGACTGCTTTTTGCCGCAGACCTCGAAATCCCTCAGACATCTACTAAAACAGATGACAAAACTGAAGATCATGGGAAAATGACACACATTACATAGCTATGAGCCATGTAATGTGTGTCAGAAATACCTGAGGCAATACCATTACCTGATATAAAATAGTGGTAGAAGTTCAGTGAGGCCTGCTGACTGCTCAAAATAATGCTGAGTCATCTGTAATGAGAAACAGAGATATGTTGGGTCATATTCTTAATGTAGCTGAGCTTAAGTGCATTACCAAGAACTGTTTCAGGAACCCTACATTCCTTGAAATGAATATATTGTTTTCCACTAAAGATAATGCTTATTATTTGGCAGCAGTACAAAAGACAATGCATAACCAATAAAGAAGGACGAGTAAATAGCAAAAGATCAGACTATTTAAGTAAGGAATAAAACACATGGTAATGTGTTTTAAAGTGTTTTATTCCTCTTACATGACAACAACGATTACAATCTTTTGACCGTATGTTGTATTTTTATTCGTTTATAGTTTCTTCTAATGTTGTGGAACCGCAAAACAATTCATTTCCTGTTATCACTTTTGTTATAGCAGCTATATACATCATTCCTCTAACCAGCCTTTTTTTTTCTCTAAGTTAATAAAAAAATTATTAGATAGTATGTACTACCGCTCTGTTCTTTAGTGTTTAACCTACTAAAACAACTACTGCTTTGCTTGTAAACCTCATTAACTCTAAACAGCACATTTTCTCTAATATATGTGACTAGTTAACAGTGATTTATTGTTTCTTTACTGATTCAGAACAGCTTTAACAGCTATGAATCAGATTTTTATATTTGTTCATTAAAACCTAAATATATCTCTGATCAGAATTCAGCTCTAAATCAAACATATAGTTTTTTTTTACTTATCAGGATTTTTTTTTTTTCAAAGTTAAAATGCAGTTTGAAATCATAATTCTTTAAATCTAAATTTCTAAATTAAGATACAGTATTAGAAATCAGATTCTTTTGGAGCCACTGAGGTGACATGGTGTTTATTTTTGTTAAATAGTTGTGGCAACAGATTACACATTGAGGCCACGAATTAACTTTCTGGAAGTTGTAATTTAACCCATGATAACAGTTTTTGGTATTTTGAAATGCGCCAGACCAAGAAATCAAGAGATGACTGATATTATTCTGTTATACTTCAATCTTGGAACGGTTCATAAAGTAACAGTGGCATTACTGGCATTGCAAGATGGTTATACCATTAACCTGCATCATCTTAAGCAAATTCTCAAAGCAAACAGATTTTTCATGCTAAGTAATTAAGTGTAACTTTCCATAACATATTAAGTCGTGGGCTTAAATTACACAATTGGTGACCTTAGTTTGTGGCCTAGATATACTGTATTTTCTCATGGTTTCAGTATATTAATTCATGGTCATTCCTTATTACAAAATAATCACCATATAACCTCAAAGGCTTTGTAAAATATTTACCAGGGCTCATGTCATTTTATACAAAACACTTTTCTTTCACATGCATTTCCACTAAACTTGCCTGATTTCTTATGTAAAAATTTTACTGTTTCAAAACAGAAGCATAGGGAAATAATAGGAGGAAGTATGAAATTCTCAACAACATCAAAAAAAGTTATCTTCAGTAATGTGAGGAAACACTATATTACTGCTTCTTATTGTAATCTGAGGTCTTTTACAACCCTCTTTATTTTCTCTTTTTAGTTCAAACAAGGCATAAATATTAACCGGTACTTTTCATCACTCTGATAAAATCAGTAGAGCAGTTTATAAATATTAACACACCAAGTTTAAACCGTTACCTCCGACCGATATTGCACAACGCACCATAGTGAAGTCTATTTTTCCTGCTTTTGGACATGTTGTTTTTGTTTTGGATCAGATAGCAGGTGATGCATGGGGACTCAAATCTTTTCCCACAGCCATTTGCCAAACACACCACCACCAGAACACTTCCTGTCACACAGGAACTGATAGTACTGTTCAATTCTATCACTGTCAGAGTGGATATATTATCTTATTCTTTAAAGTCCTTGTTTTCACACGGTGCTGTCTTACACGCACACACACATGTTTGGCGTAATATTCTTGTGAGGACCTTCTATCGGCATAATTATTTAACACAGCAAATTAATGCTTCGCTACATGTAAATCTGACCTTAAAAATGCTGTAGTTAACTTTAGTAAATTTTATTAGAATAAAATAACTTACCACATTTGAAACACAAAATTATATCTTCTTCTAAAGACATTCCTTTGTCGACTTGGATTTGTGCTTTGGATCGTTATTTTGCTGGAAGGTGAACATTGAAGAGAAGAGAAGCAGCACAATAGCATGATACTGCCCTCACCATACTTCACTGTGGTGTTCTTAGGAGTGTGTAGACTTCTTATATCCACTGTAATTTAAAACATTTTATATTTGGTAAAGACAAGGATCTATGGCAATAAAATATTTCATTATAATTGAGGAATTGCACAAAAACAGAGTTTTGTACCAGGTCATATAATAGGATATAATAAGGAAATAATTCTTTGCAGTGTCACCAAATTTTTTGGTCAAAAGTTTTTCACATGCTGATAAGCAACTGGGGTTATGATGCCAGCTAAGGCTAATTAGTCAGTTTAGCTTTGAAGAATGTTTCTGTTTATGCGAGCTCGTTTCCTGCACAAACCCGGGATCGAAATGATTGATGACATAAATGAAACAGAATACAGTAATTTTCTTTAATCACAGGTCTATTATTAGAGGATCTTAATTGTATAATTTAGACATGGAGAACACAATATAGCACAGTCTGTTAGAGAATTGATCCAAGATGTTATTGGGGGTCATTTCATACAGCGTGAGAAGCAGTAATCTTAAATGACCATTGAAATTGCACGGTCTGAAACAGGCTTTAGCCTAACAGGTACATCAAGTAATTGAAACCAAGTGCTAATGGCATGCGATGAGTTAACTATAATATTGTGTACACCAGTAGCGCTCTTAAAATGCTTGTCAGATGATGTTAGAGCAATTTCCACCCTAGTGATATCTTCTATTAAAACACGGCACACTGAAGCAAACAGCTTTGTGGTCATATCTGACAAAACATAATTAATTTTTCTAAATATATTTTTCCCCTAATTTACTGTTTAAACCCATTTTCCAAGAAAGAGAGAAGCTTTTAGAGGGTCTATTTGCGTATTGCAGGCTTCTAGGCTTTTAGTGACTCTTCAGTGGCATCACACATCTTGCTTGTAACAGTCACTAAGAACAACGTCCTGTTTGCATCACTCAGGAACAAAGTTTTGTCAGTCAATGATTATGGCAATGTAGTGCATTCAGACAGATTGAGACAGTGTGTGTTCTACAGTTGTTTTAACATTTTCTTGTAATCGTTCTCATTCCTCTGAGTGTCGGCTGCTTGTATGTGTGAAGTTGTAATTTCACCTGATTATATGATTAACCATTTAATGCAACTAAAATTGGTGCAGGGCTTGCTTCATAAAAGCCCTTGCTTATGAAAATCTGTATAATCAAATAAAATGTAATAATAATAATAATAATAATAATAATAATAATAATAATAAACAATTTACTATTAACTGCTTAACCATTAGTGAGTGGTTCATAGCTATAAATAAGAATTTCGTAAAAAGTTCGTTGAATTCAATTTGAAGTGGTTATGTTTTGTTTCATAGTGGCACTTCATATGACCACTTTTGACTAGAGCCATGGACTCTAGATTCTAGATATGGATTTAGATTTAGATCCTAATGTGCAAGACAGATGTGACATTGGAAAGCATCAGAGTCCGTTTTGATTTCATTAGAGTTTTAAGCTTTATTGCATACAAGAGAAGTTATCCATTGTACAACCCCAATTCCAAAAAAGTTGGGACAGTATGGAAAATTCTAATAAAAACAAAGAGGAGTGATTTGTAAATGTACTTTGACTTGTATTTAAACTAAAACATATAAAAACAAGGTATTTGATGTTTTACCTAATCAACTGCATATATTTTTTGCAGGTAAACCTTTATTTTGAAATTGATGCATGCAACACGTTCCAAAAAAGTTGGTCAGGGGCAATTTAGGACTAGCGAATAAACACTTTGAGAGCAACATTCCCCAAAGAAAATTTGGTAGGATTTTGTGCATTTCACCTTCTACAGTGCACAATATAATTAAAAGATTCAAGGAATCCGGTCAAATCTCGGTGCGTAAAGGGCAAGGCCGAAAACCATTTCTGAATAGGCATGATCTCCGATTCCTCAGACATCACTGTCTTAAAAACTGCACTGTAATGGATAATGTAATTGATATCCTGACATGGACTTGGGAATACTTTACTAAACATTTTCAATTAACACCACCCGATGCTGCATCCATAGATGCAAGTGAAGGCTTTACTATGCAAAGGAGAAGCCATACATCAGTAGAAGCGCCGCCAACTTCTCTGGGCTCGGTCTCATCTGAGATGGACAGCAGCACAGTGGAATCGTGTTTTGTGATCCGACGAGTCAATATTTCAAATAGTTTTTGGACAAAACAGCCATCGTGTTCTCTGGGTCAAAGAGGAAAAGGACCATCCAAGCTGTTATCAGCATCAGGTCCAAAAGCCAGCATCTGTCATGGTATGGGTGTGTGTCAGTGCCCATGTCATGGGTAACTTGCACATCTGTGAGGGCACCATTAATACAGAAAGATATGTACACATTTTGCAGCAACATATGCTGCCATCCAGAGCAGGACAACGCCAAACCACATTCTGCCTGGATTACAAGTGCATGGTTGCGTAAGCAGAGATTGCGGGTGCTAGCATGACCTGACTGCAGTCCTGACCTGTCTCTGATTGAGAATGTGTGGTGCATTATGAAGCGCAAAATAAGGCAACGAAGGCCCTGTACAGCTGCACAGATGAAGAAATGCATAGTGGACGAATGGGGGGAAATTCCACTTGCTAAACTTAACCAGCTGGTGTCTTCACTCAGTGCCCAAATGCTTAATAAGTGTTATTACAAGAAAAGGTTATGTGACACAGTGGTTAACACTTGACTGTCCCAACTTTTTTGGTGTGTGTTGCAGTCATCAGATTTGAAATGAGTGTATATTTTTGAAAATAAATTAAATTCAGAAAGTAAAATGTCAAATAATGTGTTAATAATCTGTTTTCAATATAGTACAGGGTGAAATGAATTTTCCAATGACTCTTTTTGCTTGTTTTTTTGCATTTTCCATACTGTCCCAACTTTTTCGGAACTGGGGTTGTATAAGGAATAAGACTTGAACGTAGACTCTCTTCAGTGGTTGCAGTCCACAGACTATCCAAGTGAAACCATCTACAGCTATTTTTAGCATATCCATTTGATGCATCCACAGTATCAGGCTGTCCATTTGGGTCCATCCTCAGCTGTAGTAAGTGATTCTCAGGTAAAGATAGTTCCAAGCAAAAGTAGAGCATCAGGACTGAAGAGATGCATCTGTTTTGAACTTCAACCAGGGAATGAATCCACACAATTGAGGCCAAAATGTACTTATCATCCATTTTCTGTGTTAAGTCATTTAAGGTATCTACTTAATTTCCATAAGAGGTCATTTTATTTACTACACCAGATTTTCAGTGGCTCAAAAGTTTACATACGCTTTGTTAGTGGAATTTTATTTGGTGGAATTGTCTTTTAACTGCTTGAACTTGAATTAAACTCTTGGTGTATCCTTCCACAAGCTTCTCACAATACTTTTTGCTGACTCCTTCTGACAGAACTGGTGTAACCCAGGCTTGCCGAGACATGCTTTTTTAGTTCCGTTCACAAATTTTCTGTGATTTTGGTCAGGGATTTGTGATGGCCAGCTCCAATGCTTTCACTGTTTTATTTAAGCTGTTTTGTTACAACTTTGGAATTACGCTTAGGATCACTGTCCTGCTAGACGTCTCAGTTACGACCAAGTTTTAACTTTCTGGCACAATTTTTTTTCCGAGGTCTTAGCTTATAGAGTTGCTTGGATTTTCCTATGATATCAAGGGGAAAGGCACTGGTCCTTAAATACAGCCACATGTACACTCCTAGTTAACTCCTAATGATGACAATTGGCCAAGCAGAAGCTTCTAGAACACACCAATTTAAATAAAATTTTGGAATCTTCCAGACTGTTTAAAAATTGTTGACACATTGGTGTATGTAACCTTTTCACACTCTAATAGAAATGAAATCTAGGAAAGTCTGTCAAAAACACTGCCGTTTCTTGATGAGCTGCCTTCAGTTAAACAGTTAACATAAATGCATGTGATTGGCTGTGACAGAGGCATGTTCTACAGAAGCTGCGATTGTTCCTGTTTGATCTATGTGCAGTTTTTTTTTTCTATACATTGCTCAGTTCTGTCACAGCCATTTTTCGAGTACTTGGTTCAATCCGTAAAAATGCTGGTTAAAGGAATGCACAGTTTTGAGTTTCACACTTAAATACTTTATTTCATTATAAATCACATCAACAATTAAGTCATTTGAATCCTTTCACAGTGCAAACACTCAAATCTACATTCAGAATAAAACAGTAGTGTTAATAGTGTCTTCATTATGTTCAGTACATGTGACTAAGATATGTGTCCTAACATGTTGTAAATGTATACTGATATCTGAATCTCCTGTAGTCACATGAGCAGATTAAACGCTTTTTAAAGACGTTAACTGAGCAGCATATTTGACAGAGAACAAGCAGGTTTGATCTATAACTATTGTATAGTCCATAAATAATAATTTAAAAAAACTGTAACAAAAGGCGGAATTAACACATACATACATTTCCTTGAATCCAGTATATAAACTGAATTGCCTTTTAAGCAGGTCCACTTACATAGGTCACTGACTGGACAATGTACAATGTATTAGCTCTTTCTGCCCTGTTTAGTAATGGAAAAGGACCACCAAAAGACCATAGAGGACCAGATATTATTAGGTGGACCCTTCGTAGCACTGCAGTGACAATGCTATGGTAACAGAGTTTGTGGTGTTGGTACGAGTGTTATCAGATACAGCAGCAGTGCTGTGGTCATAAACTGACAAAGATAAAGGGTTAACACACATTGTGCATGGAAAACGATAAACTATGGTCTCTAACTGTACACCTACAAGTTTCCAACAGTGGAAGAGTGTGCAGTAAGTGTACACAGTGTTTAAAAACATGTGCAGCACTGCTGCTGTACCTTATACCTCTCATATCAACACCACACAGCAAACAGGCTACAGTCAGTAATTGTACATATACAAGTGTCCTATGTGACAAATACATAATAAACAGGCAAATATTATTTGGAAAATATATATAAATATATTTCTCTGAACAGATCCTGACCAATCAGAAATCCATTTACAGCATCAAAAGGTTTGAGAGATAAAAATTAAAATAATACAAAATAATTACGGATACAAATGCATCAGTAAAAATACATTCAGTGTCAATGACCTCTGTCTTTTTTTCCCCCACACATTTTATTTCTCTCATACATTCTTCCTCTCACATCTACATATTTTATACTGTCACTCACTCACTCACTCATACACACACACACACACACACACACACACACTCACTCACTCACACTCTCTCTCTCTCACTCACACACACACACACACACACACGCTGTCTCTCAGAGTCTCTGTTGCGTATCACACCCCAGGAACTCCACCCTCAGTGCAATGTCATTAACCCAGCCTTTTGGATGGATGCGGATAAATCGGGTGAACAGCGGCGACTCGAACACGTTCAGCTTCTCCGCATCGTGTTCACTGTTCCCTTCAAAGATCTGCACATGAATGGACAAACACATATTATAAACGATATACAGTACACTCCAGCGATATTGCTGGGTGCAGAATTTATTTTCTTTTTAGCTGTGTGTAATTATAATTCTAGTATGTGTCGTATATACTTTTTTTACTGAAGAGAAGTAAAGTCATTCATAGGATAACGTATGTACTGAATATGTATGAATGAATGCGTTATACAGCGCCACATCCAATGTCCTACTCTGTTCATGATCGTGGCCTTCATTTTGTCCAAAGATTTTCATATCTACTTGTATACTGGGCCCAGCAAGACCTACAGATTCCCAGTCCCAGTGCACACATCTAGACGAGTGCTTCCGTGTCCTATGATATTGAAATGTGATTTTGTTTTTAAAATAAAGTTTGTGGATGGCAGATAATGTGTTAATACAGTTGATGGTGATGATTTGTTTTAGCAAAATACATTCTGAATTTGAATCTAAGAATCCATTAATAGCTCTTTGAATCCTTAACCTGGTCAGTTTTAAATTAGTCATTTGCTTTGGAAATTTTGGGGAAAAATGTAAATGTCGCAAACAAACAAAACCAACTTTCTTTAGGGACGGAAGTGTCTGCAGGAGTTCCTTCGGGAGTGAACTGGAGTGCTATTAAAAGTACACGGTCATGTGGACACCTCCAGACTTGTCTTTTGTAAGAGACTCACACACACCTTCTCCTGCTGCATTCCTGGTTCAGTGACCATGGCCCAGCTGTGGCCGTCATCACTAACAGAGATCGAGAACTCTGTCACCATCATGCTTGTGAGCATGGATCTGGCTCCCTGTGTGACAATACCAGTGACTCTCTTCACCACCTTAAAGTCCACCTGCAGCCACTCGTAAGGGTTATTAGTCTGAGAAAGATAGGAAAAGGTAAAGAAAAGGAACAAAGTTACAAACTGCGCAGTAACTATAGAGACATCCAGTTCACTCACCTGCTACAAATAAAAAGTGTGATTGTTTAATAAATTATTATTTTTTTAATCTTTAGGAATGTGCTGTGGTATAAAAGGAATAAAACACTTTGGGTTGTGCTGTTGTAGGAAATTAATCAACGTTGGGATGGTAACAGTAACTTGGACCAATCTATCATTGATTAATTTCCTATAACAGTACTCTGTGACTCTTTTAGGGAGTACTCTGGATTTTAGAAACAAGTTCCCACCTTTCACTATATACAGTCTTTCAGTTTGGAAACTTACAACACACATCCAGGGGTTTCCTTTTAGAAAAGGTTCTTTTAGAAAATCTTTTTTTAGTAATAAATGTTAATAAAAATGTTGTTTATATATAAATATATACATTTATATGCAAATATTTATATTTATATTTAAATTTACATATAATTTTTTTTTATTTATTGTTTTAGGATTAAATGAGGGTATATTGTGTGTGTGTGTGCGTGTGTGTGTGTGTGTGTGTGTGTGTGTGGGAAGGGGGGTGTTTTCAGAGGGAAGTAGTGAAAATGATGACTCATGCTCAGAGTGTAAGACAATGGGCCGCACTTCTTACTCCAAAACAGACAGCTAGAGGAAACTCTCAACAATAGTGTTTAAATGAGCAGCTGCCAAGCAACACCAGATTACTGATAAACTTCATTTGCAGTTCGCACTGGGCCAACATTTTTGGTAGCAATGGTGCTAGAAAGGCCAAATTCTTGCTTAGAGAATTTTGTTGCATAATGGTTCTTGATTTTTGGTTATAAAAGGACATAAGATAAATAAATTGATAAACAGTGGCTTGTCCTGATATACATTTTAATACATTCAAAATATCACTAAAATATTGTTTAGAAGAATTATGATGAATTAATTATATCTTGGAAAGTCTTTTTTTGAATGAATCTAAAGAAGCATTGCAAGAAGAAGGATGTCCTATAATCAGGAATAATTCAACATTTTAAAACACACTATAGTAATATCATCCTATAAACTTTGTTTTAAGGAATTTTTTTTAAACCACCTTCTGGCCAATCAGAATCGAACATTCAGCAGCACTGTGGTATAAAAGGTTATGCGTCTGTGATGTAAGGATAGATAAATAAAGGAATGCTAACAGATATTATGGATGCCTGAATGAAAACTGTATATGTAGCATGAATATAGATAGAAATTTTAATGAGTTTATCTGGAAGTACCTTGGGTCTCCATGCATTGGCGCTGCCATCTTGGTTGAGTCGGGCGAGGCCAGGGCTCCATGAGTTTCTCCAGCTTTGCCGGAATGTAGAAGCGCTAATCTGGTTGTCAGGAATCAGTCTTCTCTGCATTCCTAACGGCAGTGAGCAACCTGAAACATGAGCACGCACACATACAAGACCATCAGTTATTGTCCTGAAAACATTACCAGCAGTGACTGCAGTGAGATACATGGGCTTCTTCTGATTATAGAGATCCACTGGGACCTAAAGATGAGCGCATACCAAAAATGAGTATATTGGTGTTTAGACCACAGACTTAAGTACAGGCATAAATGCTACTCAGAAATTTGCATGAGAGTTATGAGTTATTCTTATTCATATAATCATCATATTTTAAATTTCTTAAATTTTTTAATTGTTTCTCACTTTTATGTTAGATTGCACCGTATTATGTTTAATTTAACGGCAAAGAAAAAGAACACTATTTCCTTCTTCAGTCCGCATTTTCTGTCCCTGATTTTATTCTGGGCTTAAAAGCAGGTTTAAATGTGATAGGTTTAAAAATCTGCCAACTTTGAAGGAATGAACTACATGCAGGTAATTTGCATAATGTGAATGGGAAGCCCAGAAATGTCATTTTAAGGAGCCGCCTAACCCGAGTCTGAAAACAAGTAACTTTCCCTGTGTAAAAATTGATGTAACTTAAGTTGCTGAATCTGAATGTGGCCCAAATATCGTTAGTGACTGAAACCAGTAGGGGCAATAATGCAGAACTCAGAGAAATGTGTTAAATTACTCTATTATACAGCAGTTAAATACTGTGTAAGGGCATGTATTGTTCAAGCACTAAATATTACGTATCAGTTGTATATGGAATAATTATTTATATGACTTTCTCAGACCTTGGGCCCAACTGTTAGACTCAGATTTTAGTTTTTTGTAAAGATAATTAGTGAGGGTATAAAACCCCAACTGCCCCATATTCATTAATTACATTTGACTGCGTATATCAGGGGTGTCCAATCTTATCCGGAAAGGGCCGGTGTGGGTACAGGTTTTCATTCCAACCAAGCAGAATCCACACCTGAGTCTATTGAAAGCCAAGATCAACTGATTAAACAGGTGGAATCAGGTGTGGCTTCTGCTTGGTTGGAATGAAAACCTGCACACACACCGGCCCTTTACGGAAAAGATTGGACACCCCTGGCGTATATGTATATACTCACTGTTGAGGTCACAGCCCAGCAGTTCAAACCTCAGAGTGGGCTTGGTAACATAGGTGGATGGATGAATGCGAATGTAGCGACCAATGATTGGAGGCGAGAAGAGGTTCTCTTTTACTCTGGAGCCATCCAGGTTTCCATTAAATTTCTAGTAAAAAAAAAAAAGACATTAACATCAATTGTTCCCATTTCAAATTCTTGAGTCTTACTTAATGATATATATGTATATAAATCATGATAACAAATTCATGTATGTGTTCTAGAAAAGACTGGTGGGAATTGGGGGTTTGAGGTAGTATTGTCTTAAGATGTTCTGGTATAGAAGTTAAGGCGAAGTTTTGGGCCTAGTGCTGAGACTCTGTGTAGATGAAGCTAGTGGATGAAGCTAAGCCACATGTGCAGGCTAGGAGTTTAGATTTGATGCTAAATTAGCTGTTCAAGCTAAGTAGGCTTTACAGTTTATCAACTGAGGCTAGAAGTTGGCTTTAGACAGTGTGAAATTGCTAGGGCTGATAGTAGGTTTTTGGCTGCAGGTGTTGTGATGAGTAGTCAATTATGAGTGTTGAGGACAGATGTAAGGACAAGGGGGTTAAGGGTAGGTCTTGGAGCTATGAATTAGTGCTATGGATTGTTGTGTTGGGTCAAGGGTACAAGGATATGTGTTAATGTCAGTTGTCGAGAAGTGTTGAGGTTAGTATTTGGGCTTTGATACTAACATATACAGACTCGCTGCTGTTTCCTTTGTACGTCTTCCATGTTTTCAGGTTCAGGCTATAGCTGATGTTGAAGATCACCGTGAACAATTCTTTCAGACCAAATGAAGTTTTCGCGCCCTGTGTCTGGATCCCGTGGACCACCATGGGCCGTAACAAATCCACCTAACAGATACAAAAGTATTAGTTCTGGAGAAGCTCTCCACAAACAAACTTCTTTTGTAATTATTTTGGCCAAACTGTTCATTTTTCTCTGTTTATACATTTAAACACAGTTTACACAAGGTGAAACAACACTGTATCCATGAGAAAAGCTTGTTTCATGTAACTGATGGGTTTGAGAAGTGAGAACACAAGGCATCAAGAATGTATCATGCTTGTTTTGTCTTTGAACAAGCAGGTTATTGTACCTGGATCCAGGAGTTCTCATTGTTGCCGATCCAAGCGTTAACTGATCCAGATAAGTGCAATCGGGCTAATCCTGCCTCCCATTTATCTGTTAGACAAGGAAAAGACTCAGAAAATATTCTGGAGAGTTTTGCTCTGAACATGTTAAATAATTCTGATGTAAATTGGATTTTGTATTCACAGTAATATCAACCACAAATATCTATTTTACCAATGATCAAAGAATTGAAGGTGCTGATTAAAAAATACATTTAATTAGATTTAATTTACCATAATGATCAGATTCAGTAAGTTGTTCATCAGCTATCCATCCTGACTGCATTCCCAAGGGCTGAATACATTCTGCAAGACCAGATCCATTCAAATGTCATTTTTAGGCAGTTATTGGTCATTTACACACATAAACTAATGACTAAGAGTATATTCAGCATCCGGCAATCCAGCAAACAGATTTTGTAAATTAGTCTAAATCTCCAGTTGTATATTGCATATTGGATTATAGATGTTTCTTACGTGGGTTATAAACAAGAAGTTTGGCTCTCATGCCAGCGTGTTGGTGATCTCCAATGGTGCACTCCACCAGCCAGGTGCCCGCTATTCCTGGTCTCATTTCAATGCTTCCAAACACACCTGCAGTGAGAGAGGAGGAGAAGAAGAAGGACTGAACATCAACATCACTTTTGAATCAGGATTAATGTTTTAATTTTAAGGTCTTTGACAGTAACACTTGCTTCTATTTTTGTAGGTAAAACCTGAGAGCCTTCATTATGATTTTATACTAATATGTTAGTGTGTTACTTAATCTGCTGAAATACAAATGTTTTTCTCTAACATTTCATTCTTGGTTGGACAAGTCATTTAAAAAATTACAGATCTTTTAATGACTCAGTAATACAAAAGTTAAAAAGACAAAATCTGTATTAACAATTATGGTGCCTAAGTACTTTATATACACATATTTGGTAATTGTGTGTGTGTCATTGTTATGTGTGGATTTTCCTTATTTCTGTTCTAATAGTAAATGGAATACAAATCACTCAGAAATGAACCCTTACAATGAATTCTTACCAAAGTTAAATGAAGCATTTTTACCCCCCACCCCCCCACCAAAAAAAATTTTTGTGCTTACCCGGGTAAAGATTGAAGATGCCCAGGCGGTGTTCCTGGTCTTTCCCAACGCTAAAAGGTATTCCATGGAAATGGACAGCATGAAACTCTCCACCACTGCCCACGTTTAGCAGGTGCCAGCGAGATATCTGGTGCTGTGGCACCACCAGGCCAGGTAGGGTATCTGCGACGTATCCATTTATTGCTACATCACAGCGAGAAACAGAAAGAGTAAACTAATGAAGATGGCTCATAAAATGTTCAGTTATTGTCCCCAAGTCAATTAATTTGTATTATACTCTTGAAGAAGCAAAATTGGATTATCAAACAATCTGTAGTTGCCATAAAAAATTGTTCTATTACTATTCTGTATTTTATAGATTGAAATGCATATTAAATTTCCTTATATGGATGCTGACTACATATGTCGCTTGAGGATGCACTAAGCCAAGGCATTATACTATAACATAGAGCATGTAACTGGAATTTGACTTGTACCAGCAAATTTGTTGTTGGTCTCGAACCAGGGATCATCTACTTTGGCCTGGCATGGTGATGTACAGAACTTCCTGATGTTGTAATCCAGATACCAGCTCTTCTTCTCATCAAAAACGGTGAACAGGAGGAATAAATCCTGCACTCCCGGCTGCAGGAGGACACGTGACTTAAGTGTACCGGGACGACAGATCAGCAATGGACCAATCAGACCAGAGTTGATGTCCTTCTCCTGGGACACACAAACACACATACATATGGTATTGAGTTGTGTTGTCTGCCCCATCACATAAATAGTTTTACTACTTATAAACATTATGGAAACTTGTGCCAATGTCATGACACTGGAATTACAAAATTATGTGTATTTTTTTCTGCTGTCATCTGTGTCACACATCACCATTATCTCACATACCACAAGAACACTGAGCCATAAAGTCAGTCACAAAGTTATAATGAAAATCTGCCTGGAAAATGTCATTAACAATGTCACTTGACTGATGAAAGCAGCTTTTTAAGGACAGCTGATGTATATTAAAATAACCCTTTAGAAATGTAGTCATAAAGATATTACGCTTGCATCATGTAGCTTTAAGAACAAGTAAAGTGCTACCAAATTCTTTAACAATTATAGAAGTGATATTGTCATACCATATTAACTGTAGAGTAATAGGCCCCGGCCTTGCAGTCAAAGTCTTTGGATGATGGTCCTTGTCTTTTAGTAATTCTCCAGTTGTAGATCCTCTCTTCCCCAGGAGGCACTGGGTCGCCAGGTCCCTCATCCTCCCGTAGCTCCACCCCCTGTGGTGCAGAGCTCACTGTGGTCCTATCATACACACCGTGTAGGTGCAGGGAGTACGGTCTGAAGGCAGTGTTCCTAAAAACTACCTGTAACAGATGACAAATAGGAAATCCTCAAACTCAGGACTGTCCACAGTTATTATATAGGGAGAAATGTCCGCAAATCAACTAAGATTGGAGACTTAAAGGAAAACTCCATCCTAAAATGTTTATATTAAGATCTTTGTGATGTGCATAGTGACTCTGGTGACAATTTGTTGGATGGTGCTGTATTTTTGTTATTTCTGTTAGACATTGGTTGTTGTGCGCCATGCAGACATCACAGTAGGGTATTGCTAGCACACTTGCAACAGTGTTTATTAGGAGAAAACTTTCAACAATCTCAAACATAAGTGATAACAGTCAAGTTTTTCTGTTAACAACAGTCATATCGATATTCATATATCTCTCTATAAACTATATAATGCCACAGTCACCAGATAGCCTTAATATTTGCAATCGAATCACACAATTCCTCATAAAGAAGCATTTTCGATGGCAAGTAGGATCACACTTACAGTAAGAACATCATTAACCTCCACCTTAAGTACGGGACCCATAATCCCAAGGTGTTCATCTAGCTCTCCACGTTTCACAGGATTCTTGAAATCTCTGTCATGATATGCTCTGTACACAACTTTCTTGTAGGCTGGGAAATACTTTCTCATTCCTTTCTTCGTCTCCCTGTGTAGACAAATTATACTCACGTTACTTCATATTCGGACAGCTTTCACTCTGGCTTGTATACCATCAGTTAAATGGCAGTGTTGAGCATATAGGACCATATTCAGAGTTGAGTTAGCTGAGTGCAGTGAGAAAGCAGTATTAAGTCTGACAGTCTGATGTAACCACAATATGTCACACTGAAGTTCATGTTTTGGGCTATAAATAAGATAATTTATTTAAAAATGTTTTAAAAAAATTTAAAGTATGGCCAACATTCAAATATCTATCCATCCATTTTCTATACCGCTCCAGGGGAACCTGGAGCCTATCCCAGGGATCATGGGGCACAAGGCGGGGTACAGCCTGGACAGGGTGCCAATCCATTGCAAGGCACAATCACATACACATTCACACACCCATTCATACACTACGGACACTTTGGACATGCCAATCAGCCTACCATGCATGTCTTTGGATTGGGGGAGGAAACTGGAGTACCTGGAGGAAACCCCCACAGCAAGGGGGGGAACATGCAAACTCCGCACACACAGGGCAGCGTATGGCCAATATTTAATATATAAATATATTATACTATTAATTCATTAAATGAGTTAATTGATAGTACTATCCAAGTTTGTGCCTTGTTGGAGCACAATGTTTAAAAAAAAAATAAATAAATAAATAATAATAATAATAATAATAATAATAAGATGTAGTAAAATCTGCCAACCTTTGAGTTGTGAACTACACACAGGAAATTTTCAGAATGAATGGTATGCTCAGAAAATCAACTTTGGCAGTAAATAGTAGACTTAAGTCACCGCCTCTGAATATGGCCCACAGTCGATTAGATTTATACTTTACCTGGCACTGATGAGTTGGGAAGGTTTGTCAATCCCATAATCCCACATGATTTCCTCTGCTGCGATGTAATAGCTACGGAATTTTGTTTCACTGGACCTGATATCCATCTCATCAGTAGAGCTGAAGCTCAGAACAGTTTTGTTCCCTTCATCTTCGTAATCGTCATACTCCAAGGGCGGAAGGTTCTTCAGGTAGGTCTCGTTCTGTGAGGAGTTTGATGGGGAATACTGAGAGCTCAGATTCAGATGGTGTACATCTTTGTAGTCATATATTTGAGGATCTGGGCTTTTCATCAGCTTGTCCAGGGCTTTTAGAACATCATTGTCACTCATTCCATCATTTGTGTTTGTGGCCTCACCTATATTCTTTTCCCATATCTCTCTCCGAGTCCTCTCTGTTAAATTAGCCTTGAGATCCAACTTAGAGGTCGTATTCAGCCCTGATTTCTGAATGAATTTCTTAAACAGGTCAACAGATGCGCTCTTATTTAGATTTGATTTCTCAGGTTTATCTACATCCTGGTATCTTACTGTTTCATTGTCTTCCATCTTAACCACGCCATCTACTTTTGCATTTCTCTGACTTGCTGATTCTGTGTTAGTTCTGTGGGAATGAGAGGGAGGATGATCACTCTTTGCTTCTGTGTCATTCTTTACAAACGCAAGTCTTTTCTGGCGTTTTGATGAGCTCATCTCCATGTTGAGTTGATCCAGAATATCCTGCGGAATTCCTCCCTGTGAAAGAACATCCAGATCCTCAGCGTCATCCACTGGGACAAGTTTTCTCTTGCATACCAGGGTGGTCTTCTCCCCTTTTTTCTCTAGAGGCATCTTGGTGGCATTTTGCTGCTCTGTTTGGCTTGTGTTGCTTGACACTTTCTGGCAAACCTCGATAGCCACAGTTCGGTTCCTCTTCCTGAAGCCCCGTGGGATTGGGAAGTGCTTATCTATGTGATCGTTCAAGTCATCATAATCATCAGTGTCCACCAGGGTTAGCTCTGGTTCACAGTTGAACACAGAGTACCGTACACTCATCCCTTTTGCTTTCAGAGTGGGATCGAAGGCACCAATCTCCCACTCACCTGGACAAATTATTTTTACATTAAGGAATTAATGAGCAGACTAAGAATACACTGTTCTTACACAGTGTGAAATCAAGTGACCATAATGTAATTTGCATACAGCTAGTTGTAATAGATTGATTACTATTAATTAGCTACTTTTATTATAATGGTAGTAATTTAATGGTACATCTTGACAACTTTGACCCTTACCTTTGGTCTCCATCTCAGTGATGACAGTGTCACCGGTCATTGGGAAAAGTGTAAGAACTGTGCCATAGGTTCTGTCCCTTTCAAACGGGTTTCCCATGAAATACACTGAGAGGAAATCACTCTGCATACCCACACTGGCCACGTGCCAGAGCATAACATCACCAACACACATCCTAAATTGCAGACTGTTATACATGAAACCATTTACACCTACAAGAGAAAAGAGAGAAAAATGAGAGAAAGATCAGTTAGATTATTGTTCTAGTTGTTGCTACACATGTTGCTACAAAACATTATCAAGCTAAAAGTGATACTTACTGTGCATGACATTAGAGTTGTAAAAATGAGGATCATTGCGATCAATCTTGGAATGATCTTCGCTAAACTTCCTGATATTCTCATCAGCATACCAGCTTTTGTTTTCATCAAAGATGGAGAACATGAGGTGTTTTTCTCTGTCTGAAGATAACTAAATGAATACAGACATGTTAGTAATGTTACCAAGTCTATCTCTCCATTCTTCCATTCATTCATTCATCCATCCATCCATCATCCAGTTCACCCATTGTTCCATTTACTAAAACCATTTGTCTGTTCATCTACTGCATACATTTTTATATCTATTCAACTATCCATCAAGCTTTTGACCAAATCTAGCCACCCTTCTATCATCCAATACACCCACTGATCCGTGTATTGAATAAATCCCTAAATCCACATACCCATCCATCCATCCATCCATCAATTCTGTTTTAAGCCCTTCACCAAATCCATCCATCCATCCATCCATCCACCAAATACAATAATCTGTTTTAAGCCCTTCAGCAAATCCATCCACCCATATAACAATCAAATCTAGCCATCTGTTAAGTGCTTCACCAAATCCATTATCTATCCATCCATCCATCCATCCATCTATCCCTCAAATACAACCATCTGTTAAGCCCTTCACCAAATACAGCTATCTATCCACCAACCAAATTCTACCAGCCCTTCACCAGATCCATTTATTCATCCATCCATGCATTCATCAAGCTGAGCTTTGACTCCCCTGATTTCAAAATGACAAAACATTAAACATCACTTAAATAAAGAGCTTAATTAACAACCACATACAGTATAATAACCAATATGTCCTATCTAATTCTTTAGCTGAGAGGTAACACTCACCACTTTCCCTCGCTTGTCCAAACTCTCTGATTTGCAGATGATAAGGGGCCCTACTAGGCCGGACGCCATGTCTCGCTCTGGATCCACAGTGCTGTGATACAGCCGGGTCAGACAGCGGGGGTCGGCCTCGGTGGGAGAGTCCTCTGGTGTCACTTTCCACAGGTACATCATAATCTCACCTGGTGGGACAGCCAGGGACCGCAGGTCCACTTGCTTCTCTTCATGCCGCACCAGTGCACAAAATGCATGGGGTTATTTCTAGAATCAGTCTAAACCTTTTGCAATGTACCAATGTCATGTGTGCAATAAGGTTGTAAAGTCAAGTCTTTTATACTACAGTAGATTAAGAAAGCATAATGATGACAGAAACGTCACTGAACAACTCCAAGAAAATCACACCTATGCTTCCTAAGGAAGATGAGATCCTTAAATAGCAGTAAAAATGTGCTTACGCCTGTGAAATGTGTGAGGCCTGGAAAATATGAGCTTTTAACTCAGCCTTGAGAACAATAGTTCTATTAAATACAGTGGGGTAAAATAATTAGGATACGGGCCAGTGAGCTTTATAAGGTCATGGAAAAGCTAATCCTGTTATATAACATTTTATGTAACTTCTGAAAACTTTTAGCTTTGTTTTTATGGCATTAAGTTTAAAAAAAAAAAGAAAAAAAGTTGTACAGCAATAAATCCTGCATTTTCCAAAAAGTAAGAACCTAATGAAGTTTGTGCACACCTGACCACCTGACAATCACACCCAAATGTCACCATTCTTTAAACTCTTGTCAGAAGTTGGAAGCACATAATTGTACAGGATGTCTTTGTTTGCTGTAACATAACAATTTCCCTTCTCTGGAAATAAGGGCCCCAAATCTGTTCCAGAATGGCAATGCCCATTTGCACAAAGGGAGGTCCATTAAGACATGGTTTGTGAAGGTTAGATTGGAAGAACTCGAGTGGCAGGCACAGAGCCCTGACCTCAACCCCACTGAAGACTTTTGGGATGAACTGGAATACTGACTGTGCCCCAGGCCTCCATGCTTGACACCAGTGCCCAATCCCACTAATGTTCTTTTGGCTGAATGAACACAAACCCCCACAGCCACACAACAAAATGTAGTGCATAACAGCAAAGTGGGACTAAATCTGGAATGGGATTTTCAGGCACTCATGTGTGATGATCAGGTGTCCATAAACTTTTGGACATATCATGTATTTTTAGGAGGAAGGAGTTGCCAGTGTCAGCAGTTTGTAACAGTAAGTTTTCCACCACAGACCTTTAATACAGTAACATAAACTACAGTTTTCAGAATGAATTTTCTCTTACCTGTTTTCTTCATGGGCTGCACGCTGACAAGTCCATTTGGAAAGATGTTATAAGGTCGATTGGCCATATTTTTAAAAACAATCTGAAAATGTATTATAATATGGTGTATGAGTACTATTTTCCTGGAACATTGTCCTTTAGTTTTCAAAACCGCATATGAATTATTGAAAAGATGCTGGTTGTTTTACCTGAAACTGGTCATTCACCTCTCCCCTAAGCTCTGGCCCAATCAGTGCATTGCTTTGGCTCCTCTTTTTTGTGAATGTGTGGTCTGTGTACTCGACATAAGCCACCTTCTTATAGACTTTACCCAAGCGCTGTGTTTGTTGAACTGAAGGCTTGAACTTCGAAAGTCTGGAAGAAAATGAACAAACAAATCCTGAACAAACAAACCCTCAGACTTCTCTTCACACTTCTGAATTACTCAAACTTGTCTGGATAACACAGGTACATCACAGTTACCGTTTTCTTTAACTCATCCAAATAAGTTACCCTGCCTTATCTAAATTATACTCTCTCAATCAAGTTACTGAGACATTGCCAAGTTACTCAGACCCATCCATGTTACACAAATTCGTACTACTTCAACTCATCCAAGTTACTCAGATAAATCTAAACTATCCAGATTATACTCATCCAAGTTTTTCCAGAATAAAATTTCCAGTGATCATACCGGTCACCCTCAGGGTTGTAGTCCCACATGACCTCCTCTGCGCTGATGTAATGAATCCAGACTTTGGGTCGTCTTCCACCAGACCTCAGAACTGATGGGGGTCCACCAGGTCGGAGCACAATAGAGAAAAGATTATCCATTGGGTAGTCTTCATCCCTCTCCTCTTCCTCGTAAGTGTGCTGGACATTTAGTTTTTCAGGCAATTCATTGGATTCAGGGCAGTTCTCCACAGAGAAGAAGGCACTCATCCCAGCTGAGCAGAAAAAAACAAACAAGTATTTGAAGTACATCAAGAAATTTGAGTTCTTTGTTTTGGATTTTGGACTAGATGGTTTTTTTTTACTTTAATTCTTATTTGCCGAAAACATGGAATTTATCCAATGATATCGCGTGTTACACCTTCATCTCATACTTTCTGTATATAAAATATGCCTGGAGATAGGATGCATCATGTCCTAAAAAGGACTCTGAATGTCCACTGACCTTGCTCATGGGAATGGATCCTACAGGAAATCAGAAACTTCCCTTCGGCATATGGCTTGAGCAGGGCGGTGGTGAAGGTCATAGGGGTTATCTCCACCATAACCCGTCTGTGGTCCATGACTATTAGAGTGTGGTCCTGGAACTGAATGGTGTGGATGTCTTGAGTGGAGCCTAGACCAATAAGGTGCCAGGAAACCTCTGGACTTTTCTGGCATAATTTCAGACCTGAAAAGAGAAAAACTGGCAATGATGATGATGGCTGATGGCTATGAAGCTTCTTGAGTTATCTACGCAAGTCATTTGAAATGTCTAGAGGTGCTAAATTAACTATAACTGAACTATCTTGTGGTTTTCCCCATTTAAAGAGCTTCATCTGAAGAACTGATGTAAAAGAAATTATTCTTAGATCTCTCCATCCATCCATCCATCCAGCCAGCCAGCCAGCCAATACAACAAATCTGTAAGCCCTTCACCAAAGAAAATCCATCCATGCATTGTTCAAGCCACCAAATGATGCATTTAACAAAATTGGACTTCAGACTAAAATTGGAATCAGACTATTGATCTATTCACCAATTTCATATGTCCATCTATCCATCCATCCATCCATCCATTCCATCCAATCATTATCCATGAATGGATAATGATTATTAATTACTGCAATGTCTAGAAATAGTTGTAAATCAAGGTGATTGGACATTTAGTAGGAAGGATTAAGCTTTTCAGATCTTCACAATTGTAACAAATCCAGTTGCCTTTACTAAGTACTAGCTTGATCAATAATCTATTGAGTACAGTAGTAGCACAGCAGTTAAGGTTCAATCGCTAGCGACTTGAAGGTTGCAAGGTTAAATCTCAGGACTACCAAAAGGGCCGGGATGCTCATTTGACTTTCATATGCTCAGCTATGTGCTTGGACATGGATTCTGTCTCATTTGCAAGTTAAAAAATAATTTTTAAAATAGCTTGCCAAATGTAAATGTATATTGTCTATACATGTTGTGAGAAATTGCTTGATTGTATAAGGTAATGTTGACCAGACCTTTCAGTGTGGAATTGATGTATCCGTTGATGGTGTGAAACTGCTGACGAGCGGATGATTTCCTTAGTTTATCTGCTCTGCCCACATCTCTATACCAACTCTTACTTTCATCAAACACGGCAAGCAGCAGCACAAACTCGGGCACCTTTCGTTGACGGTCCTCCGTTAGGGCACCTGGACATGGGTCAAAGGTCAAAGGAGTTATAATTATGTAAGATATATTTTGACCAAGCTATCATCTTTGACTAGGATTAAACTGACACTACACATGAACCAAAGGTTTTAAAACTGCTACATCGCTAATTTTACTCTATATAAGGCTGTAAAAATCACACTGACTATAAATATAAATCTTTTAAATAACCTTAGGTGAGCGTTAATGTGTAAAATGAATAATTGTGCAATAAGCATGATTTTAGCAAGATCCTGAAGAATCCAGTTCCACCGGACCTGATTTGCAGATCAGGAAAGCACCAATGAGTCCAGAATTGAAGTCTCGCACAATGTCCACCTGTGATGAGTAGGAGTAGGTGAGGCATTCTGGGTCTGTGATGGTTGGCCCACTGTTAGGATGAATGTCCCACATGTATTTATAATATCCACCAGGCTGTACCGCATCATCCTCTTGCTCCTGGACAGATGTGGAGTCGTCATAACCAGCCCCTGGATATAATACAACACAGCTTTGGTTAAAGTGTCAAAACCGAATCATAAAAACGTATGATAGCATATGATCTATAAAAGCTGTGTATATGTAACAAATAAAATATGATGGGGCATGCTGTTATAGAAAAAAAGTATTGGTAACATAATATGATGTATTACATTATTTAATGTAATGTTAATTTGTGTGTGTATAGAACTGAATTATAGAATTATAGAATAGAGATACAGAAATAGATATGTAAAAAATAATCCTGTACAAAATAGAAAAAAAGGAAATATCATGTTAAGATTTAGATTTAATGCAACAACATTACAAATCCGTTGAAATCTCTCTTATCTTTCCATTAATGACAGATTTGCCTTATTATTATCCAGTCAGCTTACAGATCCATCTCAGAATTAAACTATTGAAAGGGTCAAACCACTTATCATATTACAGGTTGAATACCCGTCTTCTAGACGGCAGGAAATATCTGCTCTCACTGTGTACAGAAATACCAGCATTGCATAAAAAAGTCTTCCAAAATGACCAAATTTATGAATCATTTATAAATGAAGTGTGACTTCTTAGCAATTTTCTGTTTCTGTTTCCATTGACCAAGACCATGTCTTTACAGTATAACTGTAACATGTACAGTATGTAAGGAGTAAAACACAATGGGGCATGCTCTTATAGGAAATTAATCAACAGACAGGGCCGATGATTTGCTGATGATTACATTTTGCATTTATTAATGAAGGACATGTCATACTTTTTATCTGTTTATAGGTACATTTAACAGTTTGGAACATCGAAAGAAGTTAGTTCCTGTTCTCAGTTACATTATTACAGCTGTAAACTGTCATTCAGTCCCTCCAGGATTTTGCGATCGCAGAAATTAATGCAAAATCAAGGAAACTCCGCAATTTTCACAGGAGCTTGCCATTTTTCTAAATTACCACAGATTGTCTTCAGATCTGGGCCAAGATGCATCGTGTAACATCATCACAACATGTATTCAGCCAAAGCCCTCTTCGATTCACGTGTGTCGAACATCACTGTGAAAGACTTTGCAAATCAATTTTGTGGAATCGCAATTTCTTCAGTCAAGTAGTTTGCGGCAAAAAAGCACAAAAACCTCCGCAAATTGAATTGCAACTTTTGAAAAAAGTCACAGCAAAATCAGGAATTTTTGGTTGCAACCATCACAAACAAAAACCGCCACAAAATCCTGTATGGGCTGGTCATTCTCTCACCAGGCTGACTTTTAACTTCTCTTGAAGTTAATGAGAAAAATAAATCAGCTTCTTATGTTACTGAGAAACTGCAAAGCACAAAGTCCTCTGACGGAAAACTTAACATTACAGTTTTACCTCGGACTGTTACAAAGTGCCGACGCTGGAGACTGCTTACAATGAATTTTACCATATCACTGATTACATGTTTTTATTTCAGAAATAACAACGCTGTTTAGCCATAATGATCTGTTTATTACTAGTCTTACATTATGTCAAACGTATGCCGTACAAATCCATGTGAATTTGCTATGAACACAATAACGCATTACAACAAGAAAATGAATCAACACATTTTGACCATTCAGAATCGAGAATTCAAAAGTGCATCCAGTCTCCTGTCTCAGTAGTGACCCAGCCATAATAGACTTTCCATTGCTCAGTGCTCCCTCTGATCCAGATTTGTGGATGGAATTTAAAGATAAAGGAAATTGCACAGCCTTTATCATCACTTTATTTTTTTAATCTTATCTTAGTAGTCTGGGTCAAAATAACATGAGAAAAGTCTTTTTCATGCTCATTAGAGAATGAGAAACTGTACCAAGGACATAGTGATTCATGTTGGAATTTACTTTTAGTACTTTAGAATTTTTACAATTTACACTTTAGTCTAACTTTTAGTACACTTGAGAAAATTCACCTTCAGATTGTTTCCAGTAGGGGATGCCGATCGGGGAAATGCTGAGAGGATAAGTGGCAAAGTTCTTAAAGTGGACCACCACTCTGTCGTTCACCTCTGCTCTGATCGTAGGACCCTGAATTCCTGCAGCACAAAAACATGACACCAATCAGTTTCAGCTTCCAGGTTGCGTTACAATTCTAGAGATTAATTCAACTTAACCTTTTTTCTAGTAACCAAATCACAGGGTCTAAAACCGTTATTGTATTGAAATGGGTGGAAAAATAAAAATAGGAAAATAGGTTAAGTCAAGAACTTTCAAACTACAACCATACAGATGGTTTTCCTTTTTTGAGAGGGTTTCAAGTAGAACTGAAAATCTCTAAAATATCCAAAGAACCATTTTCCCTACGATATCCATCCAAGCCAATATCACACTTTTGATGTTCTTCATTATCCTGGCAATTATTTTTATAGTACAATTTTATCTTTCAGAAACTTGACTAACCAGACAGGCTGATGGTGATTGTGTATTACAATATTCATTATTATATATATACATTATTACATGAATCAACTTGTACTTTTGTTCCAGGAAGCCTAGCAGGAAGCTTAGCAATATTGTGGTTATGTAGGATTACAGCATGCTCGCACTGCTTATTCTAAAAACAGACATGTGCTAATGTGTTGGCTAATAAGAGTTCAGTCGCACTAACCTGCCCATGGAGGTTTCGTTTTCGGGGTGGTGAAAGTGGAGTCTGTAAATTCAGTGTACACGGCCTTGGCATATTTCTGAATGCTGGATCCCCTGTAGAAATGTAAAAAAAAAAAAAAAAATTTAAATAAAAAAAATTCAGTTACATTTCAGTGAAGCACAAATAAGCAAAATATGTCAATTTTTGTTGTGTAGTAGAATAATCTTACTAGGTTTTCAATACGCACCAGTATTTAAGTATAAAATTTAATCAAACCAAGATTGTTTTAATATATTTTTACTAAGATAAAAATATAGGCATATTATACTCTAACTATAATATTATAAGTATGCTCTATTATTATTATTGTTATTATTGTTGTTGTTGTTGTTGTTATTATTATTATTATTATTATTATTATTGTATTAGTAACTTATAATGCTTTATAGAATAAGATAAATTACAATACAAAAATAAAACATATAGTAAGTAGCTGTATACTATGATGCTATATTAGGTGTGTGTTCTGTAAGGAATAAAACACGACTTTGCTGTTTTAGGAAAATAATCAATGACATAGTGGTGTGATGCGGCCCGAAACAAAGCAGAATTACTGTCATAATTTCTCATAATATCACTTCCTGAGGTGTTTTTTTTCCAAGTTAATAAGACAAAAAACAAAAAACAAACAAAAAAAAAACCACACACACAGTTTATCATGTAACTGAGAAACCACAAGGCCCTCCGTCCTGAAGAAAACTTTAGCTATGACTGTTACAAAGTGTTGACACCCAAAACTCTTACTGTAAATGCAAAATCTCCTTACATGTAAATTTCACCATATCAACAATTATGTACAGTTTTTAGTTTTAGTGTTAAAGTGGAATGTTCATGATACTTTGAAAATTAATCAACACCTTCTGACCAAGCAGAATCAAGAGTTCAACAGGGATAGAATGCTGTATTAGGTGTGTGTGTGTGTGTGTGTGTGTGTGTGTGTGTGTGTGTGTGTGTCAGTACCTCTGATTAGCAGCTGGATCCACCCCACCAGTGTTCAGATAGTCCCAGCTGGTCTCCACTGCAGCGATGAAGAACTCCTGTATCTTTTCCACAGCGTGTGAATGTGGAAAACATTTGACGAGGAAGAAGATGAACAGTAGAACCTTCATTGCAAGAGTTTGCACACAAACACACACACACACACACACAGCTTTACTTCACATACGCACACTTATTCTTGTTGAGGTTAAGTTACTAATGAGCTCAGGAGACCAAGTGGAGGAATTTAAAGAGAAACGGAGGGGGCGTGGCATCTACCAGGAGGGAGTGAGACACTTTTTTTTGATGATGGTTTATAATGAAGTTGAAGGAAGGACTAAAGAAGGGAGGAAGAATGAAGACAGTAAGGAATATTTTCTGTATGAATCACTAATGCTTCAGAACTTCTTTTCATGTGATTAGGGTGAATTTAGACATATTGGGACACCTTTGAATTTCCAGCTTGTTCCAGCTTGTCTAAGTTTTTTTTGCCATTAATACAACACACACCTCAAAACATGATGCATTCCTGATAAATTCTTCCTCTGGTAATGACTATATACATATGAAAGAAAAATGTTTCATCATATTCTGAAGAATACCTTTTCATTTAAGCTTTTATTTTCATCCACAATTACATGTTTAAAACATTATTTATGTATTTATTACATACAGATTCATGGCATCAACCAATCACATTTCAAACTCATAATCATCATCATTATCATCATCATAACATTCCATAATTCATTTCTTACAGCAATAACAATGATAACAGAATTTAGAAAATCTTTAACATTTGCAAATTTAGAACCAATATTTAATAATCGCCTTGAAGAATCACAGTTAAAAGGTAGGTAACATTTGATCATTTATTTGTTGCAGTAGCAGTTCTTCCTCCCTCTTTCAGTCCTTCCTTCAACTTCATTATAAACCATCATCAAAAAGAGTTGCATATTCAGTAATAGGCCTAAGTCATGATCCATATTTACCAGTCTACTCCCCTGATCCCCTGAACATTGCATACTCAGTAATAGGCCTAAGTCACGATCCATTTTTACAAGTCTACTCCCCTGATCATTAAGATACTTCATAAATATAATGTAATACACATCCATCCAAAGCATCATTGAACCATAGTTATGGTGTTCATCTACAACACCTACTCATGTCTTCATGCAGCTGCAACTGCATATTAAGAGAGTCCAAGTCAACTAATGTCCCAATGTCCCAAATAATGTCCCAAATGACCCAATCAGGCTTGGTAATTTTGGACGTCTTGAAAATACTTGAAAACTATATTTAAAAGAAAACCTGCCAAAGTATATGTCGATTTCCTATCTCATGATATTTAGAGTCAACTTCCTTTTTGATGCTGTTGAGATGTTTTGCGTCTTAAGTCATGTTAAGTCGTCATTTTTGGACTCTTCCACTGCAAGGACTTAGAAACAAAGGTTGCCTTTCACTTATCAGGACAGAAAGTAAAATATGCTAATCTTAACTCTCAATTTTCCTGATGTCCCAGTATAACTGAATTCAGCCCTTTTGGACAAAGACTTAAAATGGCTTTCTTCCTTGTTTTTCCACATATATGCTTCTAATTTAAGAACATAAAATGGTTTTATGGAAGTCTAAATGACCGAAATATTAATTTATTCATCAACACAGTTATTCTCATCATAGCTGATTTCCTATTTCCTCATTCACAAATGTGAACAGACTAATAAATGCCCGTGATAATCTAAATAAATGCAGATTTATATATTTATTTGCATAATATATATGACCTAAGTATAATGAAGGTATACAATGCCTTTGCCTGAATTTATACATTTTTTCTTTACATCCTCTTTTTTCACTTTTAATGTCCATTTAAATTTCTTTTCCAGTTTCTCATAAGCCTATTCAAATTTTTAACGCAAGTCATCCCTCTCGTGGCCAGTGGTTGAAAGTGCAATGCAAGGACTCTAAATTCATAATAGAACAGGTGATTTAAAATGTATTATTTCAAAATGTCGTAAAATAAATGTAATAATAAAAACTAGGACCTATTGATTGATAAATAATTGATTGATAATGATAAACTCCTTCATAATAATCCTGTAGGAATTTTATGCAGATATCCTACAGGATTCTCAACTAATTTTCCTATAGAAATACCTGCAGGAATTCTATGAGGAAAAAATTATATGCAGGAATAAAATCCTCCAGGAATTATGTCCTGCAGGTTTATTTAAAACCCACACTTCCTGCAGGACTATTGTGCAGGATAAATCTGAAATTTTGCAGGACATGGCAAGTGTTTGTATCCTGCAGGAAACATAAAGGGGAAATAACTTCACAACAAAAGCAAAGTATTTTCGCAAATTAATTATTTTATTTATTGAAATTATATTTTGCTTAATCGGTAGCCTAGTGGTTAGCACATTGGGGGGTTGGGGTTTCGAGTCCTGCTGCTGCCCTGTGTGTGCGGAGTTTGCATGTTCTCCCAGTGCTGCAGGGGTTTCCTCCGGGTACTCCGGTTTCCTCCCCCAGTCCAAATACATGCATGGTAGGCTGATTGGCATGTCCAAATTGTTCATAGTGTATGAATGGGTGTGTGATTGTGTATGTGATTGTGCCTTGTGATGGATTGGCACCCTGTCCAGGCTGTACCCCACCTTGTGCCCCATGCTCCCTGGGATAGACTCCAGGTTCCCCGTGACCCTGTAGGATAAGCGGTATAGAAAATGGATGGATGGATGTTGCATAATGACTGATGCAATCTGTAAAGTTTCCAAGCCTGAGTACAATTCACACGTAAAAAAGAAGCAGAATTTAAAAAAAGATAAGAACATTTTAAATAATATGTACATAATAAAATTAGTCGTGATTGCTAGTAAGTGAGTTAACATCCCAGCAAACATATGGCCAGCGGTAACTTTTGCTGGTAGCATCCACCGTCAGCAGCCGCCATTTTTCTGACAGTGGTCTGCTTCTGGGCCACTAGTTTAAATTCTTGCTGGTGGCCCATGGTCAGTCCACGGTTCATATTATGAATCTTTTCCCACGCTATCCAAAATAATGTTCTTCTGTGCATTGATGAGTCAAAAACAAAACAACCCCAATTCCAAAAAAGTTCGGACGCTGTGCTTTTTAGTAACATTTACTTTTTGTTATATATATATATATATATATATATATATATATATATATATATATATATATATATATATATATATATATATATTAGTGGAGGGCACTGTATATAAGAAACAGTATATAAGTGCATCATATACTGAGAACGTGTCAAACTGTCTGTCAAAGAGAATATTTGCACAGCAGCAATGACCTGCACACAAGAAAAGGGGCGAAAGAATATATGAGTCAAATGCTGAGTTGTCATCATGCATGTAATCAAGCAGAATGGTGAATGATTGACATTTAACCCCTTGTGTCAGAAGTTGCACTTACACGATCATCATGTCTACAAGCTATTCAATGAGTCCAGTCCATAATTTAAAAACAACCATTCTATATTCATACATAATGACATCTAATAAGCCCCACTGTACTGTTTATGATAATGCTTTGCTTAAATTGCCAGCAGGGCATTATACTTGTTTAATATAAACAGCAACAATCACATTAACAATAAAATGGTTGTTAACTAATTCAAATGAATTAATCCACATGCTTTTTGATGGGTTTAAACTGAAAAATGACCTCAGAAAAGATCAGAACTGTGTTCTGATAAGCTGGAATAGCTATTTAGTAAGCTAGTGTCGTGGAAAATCACCTTAGCCAAAATAAAAATCTCTCAGAATCCATGGGTTTAAGATGCCAAAAATATGACATTTATTGAAGAATCATAAAAGCTGCGATATCTGCAGGTCATCTGATGAGTACAATCAATGTTCATGCTTTCATACAATACTAAATAAAGGATGTTATTAGGCTGGGCTTTCCCATGTTTTCTTTTGATCCCTTTTCTTTGATCCCTTTTCTGACGACTCGGCACAATTATGTTTCTTTCTTCATATCTTATCTATAGAAGGAGGCGCAAGTTCAGTCAGCATATTTTTAAGAAGTTTTTATTTTACCGACTTATGTCATGGATTTCAACAATATATCTTAAGAACTGGTAACTTAAAAAGACAAAGTACAAACTCAGTGTCTTTATGCAGGTGCAGAGGGTGATTTTTCTGAGAAATAACAAAGCAAGCCTAGAAGAAAAAGATACACTTTCCACTGGAGGAATGTGCACTCAGTGATTTCACATGTTAGTCACACCAGCTTGACCTACTTTGATTTTAATTTCTCTGAATAATACACTGATTCTTTTCTAATATCTCATACATCGATCACACATGATTAGATCTCATTTTGATTTCTTAACATATACCAACTGATTTCTTGCATACACCACTTGCTTTTAAAAATATACCATACTAACACACACACACACATGTATCCTTGAACATTGGTGCATCTTCTCACAGGTGGCCTTATCAGTACTTGGACATTTGCGCACACAGGCGTTTGTGTATGATGTTCTGTATGTATCTAACTTCTGCAGTTTGAACAATAGCCCACTCATAAAGCTTGGCAATAATAGTGGATACACATTAAGAAATGACCGATAGCAAATTAGCGAGCTAAGAAGAAATGAGGAATGTGTGCTCAGTGATTCCTCACAAGCTGGAGTTACATCAGCTTGTCCTGGGGTCTTTGATTAATATACATGAATACTCTCTTATATTTTATACATTGATTATACATGATTGGATTATACTTTGATTAAAATATTCCATATATTATCGCAACATAATTATATGCTTAATATGTTTAAATGGTGGTTTAACATTAAGACACTCTCTTAATGATTGAAATACATTTCTAAGTCATTATTAGGCCTTTGATGGAAAACATTTCTTAGCACTCTGATTATTTTAAGTTCTGATTGGACGTCATAACATGATCCATTATGAGAAACAGAATAACATTATGAGAAACAGAAATTATTAATTAATAATAGGGCTGCAACTAACAATTATTTTTATAATTTAACAGATTAATCGGATTGGGGCAAACTTTCAGTACTACTTTTTCATTTATTTAAAATAAAATCTAATTAATTTAAAAGAGTGTTACAAATATAAACTTCAGACTAAAACTTTACACAACTGTTTGTCCAATTATATATGACTGAAAAGAACCCAATACATGCACCAGAATATAATATTCATTTAAGACTTTAGTTTAATTCAGTGCTTTTTTTGCATCTATAAAAAGTAATATGTAAATACTTATTTATTAAGATTTATTTTCATTTTTTATTTATTTAAATACTTATATAATATAAACTTTGTATTATATATATATACACACACACACACACACACACACATACATACATATATATATAGTATTTATGCATTTTTTTTTTTTTTTTGAATGCACAAAAAGCACTGAGTTCTACAGTGGTCCCTGGTTTGGGAATCCCTGGTTTTACTGGTAGAACCTGTCATTCCCCAGGGATTGGTTCAAATACCATTTGTACCGAAACCAGGTTCAATTACATTTTATTGTTGGTGTGATGTTTAATTTGACTCTCTGAATTATCTTTTGTTTATTTTATCAATCAATGCGACACTTGAACTTCTACCACTCATAGGTTTTTGCAAATTATCATTTCATTTGTAAATAAATGAAAAATAAATCCATCAATGAACGATCGTCAGCTCAGATAACGTGATATTTGTGAATGGACACGTATGACCAAATTGATTCATTTTAAAACATTTCATTTGAATATATTTTGAAACATTTAAATATATATATATATATATATATATATATATATATATATATATATATATATATATATATATATATATATATATATTATGTAAACATTTTTAAAACTTTCCTATGGACCCTCTGCAATTACACTACTGACTACTAGGGTCCGCGGAAACACTGCACTAGATGGTAGAGTATATCATGCATAGTGTAAGTGTATAGGACGTCATTTGGGACACAACTTTAGTATTTACTCTCCGAAGCATGTTTTCAGAACATAAGTAACCTAATGAGTAAATGTACCGCGTGCAGACCAACTATTCGATAATGAACGATTTTCATAATCGATTATTATCGATTTTATTGATTAATTGTTGCAGCTCTAATTAATAGCTTAGCTGGTCTTCAGGTCTGTAACGATTTCCCCTTGAGTAGGCGCTGCAGTATTACAGTGTGCTCGGAAAACCAAAGCGCAGGCCCGTGCATGAGCCAGCTGCGCGAGAGCTTAGCGAATGCACGCTTTTCGGTCTTCAATGACAGTGAATTTGTTTACGATGGACATGTGCTTTTGCTATGGTTATGTTCTGTCTCCACCCGTTTTGTCATTGGCTGTTTCCCGAATGCTTGTCATCATATTCAGCTGTTCAGTGTTTAACCCATAATTATGTTTGTTATATAAATCCCTCATGTCTCTGTGCACTTTGCGTAGTATTGAGTTTAACTCATTACCAAGTGATTGTTCTTTGTTTCTCGTTTCGTTTAATGTTCATTGACCTCATTTCTCGTTTCTCGACTCTGATTGTAGCCTCGCCCTACCTGTTTGCCGATTGCCTGACCTTTTGCATGTTTTTGGACCACGTTCGATGTTTGGGACAGGGGCGCCTTCATGTGAGGATCGCTCCCACTGTTGGTAAATTGGGGCTATGAGTTGGAGACTGAATGTGTGTTTTCATTTTCTGTCGTCATTCTGGAAAACGTCGCCATGGTAGGGCAGTGCTGCTGCATCAATAACTGCCATAGTAGGTCACACCTAAATTTTTCTATAGCATAATAGCCTCCAACTCATACTCAGCTTCAACTCCCCAACAGAAACAGTGATCCTCACAGGATGGCATCCACATCTCAATATGTACTGTGGCTAGCTACATTAACTAGCAGCTGTTCTTAATGATTATAGGAGCTAGTGTTTTAAATTAACATTTATCTGTTTAAGTAATATTAATGAATAAATTGAGCTTCATTCAGTGATATACATCAGAACTCATATCTCCATATTTCGTAATTTTTATTTTAAATAAAGTATATTATGCAGTTTATGGTATATAGTAGTTTTTGTTCTAGTTATAGTCCGTCTCTCTGACTATGCACCAGAGTCTTTATAATCTCCCCTCCACAGTCTGAGTATTCTCAATCATCTGTGACTGCATATACCCTCTTAAAACCACACTAACTAATAAATTATGCTCCGAAAAGTAAGTAGAAATGAGCATTTAAGTGCTTTATTTAAAAAAAATTAAAATCTCCTGCAGGTTCAAAATCTCTCCTACGCCCCTGCATCATAGTCTAATTCTTCTATAATAGCCATTGTTTATCGTTTAAACAGCAATATGAAACACTCATAGTAAAATCAACACCTAAAAGGTATATAACCTAATTTCAATTAATCAACATACAATCATTTTGTCATATTTAACTGTAAAATTGCCTCAGAAATTGCCTCTGAAATACTGTCTGTACTAACCTGAAGCGAGAACCGGTTCAATCCAAAATAGCAGCTCATTAGCTATGCAACAGTCCAACGCTGTCATTGGCCAACAGTTTTATTTGATTATTGTTTTAACAGAAACAAATTATACAGTCATAATCTAATTAACAATCCAAATGGATATAAATTAAATCCTATTCATTAGTCCAGCAGCATTTTCATGAATTTTAACTGAAAAAATACCTCAGAAATCTGAAGGGAGAACTGTGTGTGTACGTGTGTGTGTGTGTGTGTGTGTGTGTGTGTGTGTGTGTGTGTGTGTATCTTGCTGTGAGACCCAAAAGAAAACACTAAGAAAAAAAAGTAATAAAGCACCCGAGTGTTAAGCCTGCCTCTGTCTTCCTTCTCCTTGGACGACTTCGAAGGTTGTCACAAACAGCAACAGATGACATGCTCATAGGCTTGTAGGCCTCTATCTTTGAATTCTTTGGTCATCTATAGTCAAAATTAACCCGACTGATCTTTTTAATAGCTCTTTTTGGAATAGCCATTGAGTATGCAGAATAGATGCACCCTGAAATGCTTTCCATTTTAGTTATAAATATACCCAATAAGCTAATATCTCTTAATAACCATGAGTTATGTTTAATTTTGAATTCATCTACTGCTTTCCACACATTTATATTTTTGCTTTCAATTGAATCTTTGGATTTATACACACCCAAGTATTTAACTGTGGATTTTATAGGGATGTTGTAAGCCTCTGTTCAATAAACTTTGATGGATTGGCATCAGCTCACATCTATTCAAAATTAGCTTTAGATCAGAGGCTTTGGAGAAAATGTAAACTGTATGTAATATTTTGGGAACTTCTGTTAGCTGCTTCATAAAGATAGTTGTATCATCTGCTACTGTAACTGCCTGATGATTACTGCTTACTCAAGAACCTCTAAAGTTATGTTTGAATTTTTATAAAGATAGAAAGCATTTCTGTAATGATTACCAAAGGTAATGGAGAAACAGGGCAGCCCTGTTTAACCCCTTGTTTTATGGTAAATGTGGTGATGTACCTCCTGGTAAAGAGATTGAACTATTTTAATTTTCATAAAGAAATTCTAGAATGTTTCTAAATTTATCTCTAAAACCAAATAGCCTTAAACAATGAAAACATGTATGGGTATTCAGCTGAATCAAATGCTTTATAGAAGTCAAGAAATAAAATTAAACCATCATCTTCAATTAGATGTCTGTAATCTAAAAGATTGAGCACTAAGCAAATATTGTTGTGAATGGATCTACCCTTCATAAAAACCTCATTGAGAATCGCTTATAATCTACTAGCATATAGGTAAGGGTTACAATTGTGGGGTCTTTGCTAGGTTTGGGATTTAAAGTTAATCCTTGTTAATTAAACCTTGTTTCACAGGAAGGAATGTTATATTACCTATTGCTTCTTTTAACATAAGAAAAAATGGATCTTTCAATAAGTCCCAAAAATGTTTATAGAAATTGGCTGTAAGACTCTCACTACCTGGAGATTTGTCTAAGGACAAACCATCTTCTGCTTTATGAAGCTCACCAGAAGTAAGATCAGCATAACACAACCTTGTGAACTCGTCATCTATACGGGGAATAAGATCTTTGATATGGTTAAAGAAGGAGTCAGCATGAGGAATATAATTTATTATAGAAAGAGACTATTTCCTTGGCAGTCAAAGCTGGAGCTGTGATTACTTGGTCATGAATCAATAATGCTTTAATTGATATTCTTAAGATAAATAGGAGAGAGCTACCAGTAGACAACCATTTTTTTCACACCCAGTGTTCCTGAGCTAGACTCCAGATCTACCGTAACCACAGATTTAATTTAAAATTAATTCACAAGAGTCTGAATGCTTATCTAAATGACCCATTAACTAAAAGATCCATTTTTCAATTTGTAATAAATTTGTAAAAACAACAACAACAACATTAAAACAAATTCAAGAGATTTTTGTCACTTTGTCATTATGGATTATTGTGTGTAGATTGATGGAACCAAAAATGTGATTCATTTACAATTAAATCTATGCCACAATAAAGTGGTGGACACCTGGCCATCACACCCATATGTGGCTCTTCCCCAAACTGTTGCCACAAAGATCAAACCACACAATTGTATAGAATGTCTTTGTAAGCTGTAGCATTACAATTTCCCTTAACTGGAACTTAGAGGTCCAAACTTGTTCCAGCATGACAGTGCTCCTGTTCACAAAGTGAGCACCAAGGAAGACATGGTTTGCCAAGGTTGGAGTGTAAGAACTCAAGTGTCCTGCACAGAGCCCTGACCTCAACCCCTCTGAACACCTTAGGGATGAACTGGAACACTGACTGAAACCCAGGCCTCCTCACCCAACATCAGTACCTTATCTGACTAATGCTCTTGTAGCCGAATGAGTACAAATCCCCACAGCCACACTCCAAAATCTAGTGGAAAGCCTTCGCAGAAGAGTGGACCTTATTATAACAGCAAAGGGGGAATAAATCTGGAGTGGAATGTTCAACATGTACATATGATGGCCAGGTGCCCACAAACTTTTGACCATATAGTGCATATATAGGATAGAACAAAAAACCTTTTAAAAACAGTATGCATGTATACAAATGTTTGTGACTGCACCATTTTAGTCTGGAACCAAATAAGTTCTGATTTTTAAAGAAAGCCTAGGTCAACACTAGAACACATGGAATTCATGGAGTTTTAATAGTCATATTTTCGAGGTGTTCTGCTGTAAAAAGTCATGCGTAATCTAAAATAATTGATTCCACTATGCTTGGTTAGATTTTTATTTTATTTTATTTGTAACTTAAATTTTTGTTTAACCTTTAATAAAGATTTATTTCATTTATTTAATTAACAAGCTCAGCAAGTACAGTTTTATGATGCAGTGAAATATATACTGAACACAGTTTTACTTTGTTACCCTATGTGATCCTGAGGTTAAATATCAAATAACTTCTTACATTGAATATATAGTATATATTTTTTTATGATCAAAGATATGACACTGTCCCTTTGTCAACTGCTACCTTGGAAAGTGTAAAGTAAGCCTTGTTATCTGAATGAGACTGTTAATTGTGAAGTGTGGTTTTTAATAAATGAACAGTTAATTATCTCATTAGCTGGCTTTTAGGTGATTATCTACTTAATTAGGTAATATAAAGCAAATTTTCAACATTCTCTATTCTGTGTAACATGGTCATAATGCAAAGAAGTATTCTTTTACATTTTCTCGGCAGCTGTTATTTGGAAAGAATTTTAATAAGATCTTTCCTGTTTCAAAGGTCTTCAGCATAATCATTGGCAAAATGGGCAATTTGTTTCAGTGCCAACAGGAGGAGGACATCCATGTCGTCGTTTGTTTCTGACTCCTCATTGTAGTTCTTCACAGGGAAGATGCAAGTCATTGGAACTTGCAGTTTGTGACTGCATTCTTTCATCTGAACACACACACACACACACACACACACACACACACACACACTTTTAAAAATGCAGTAGTCGATTTTTTTCTTGTTAATACAAATTACCTGAAAAATATGTAGAACATAATAGGTTCTACAGGTTACACTAGGTATGGCCCTAGATGTGTGTGAATGTTTGTGTGCATGGTGTCCTGACCCTGGCCAAGATAAAGTTTTGCTCAGATACAATCTTTTTGCCTTAATGGTTCAAGGTAATTTCTAGCTTAGTGTTCCTGGTTTGGTCTCTAGCCAATTTAAACTAGACTGGATATGACTTTGTTGTGTTTGTCTTTGACCTGGCTCCCAGTATACACATACAAATAAATCAATCTCTCTCTCTCTCTCTCTCTCTCTCTCTCTCTCACACACACACACACACACACATCATGCACATCATGACTAACCTTGGTTTTAATTATCTTGCTTATGTAGATGTATTTCACATCCTTCTTAACAGCGGGACAGACTAGATCACCCATAGTCATGAGAACAGCTCGAGGGATTCCTGCAATTTAAATTTTAAAAATGTTATTTTACGAGTTCCTAATAACATTGCATTATGGGGTAATCATGTCTGTTTCATGTAGAAATTTGTATTATGTGTGTGTGTAATTCCTTTACTTAATTTCTTTACCAAACTTTTGTTTTTTGTTTGTTTGTTTCTGGAATTTCATAACAATTGATTCAACTTAACAGTTAATTATCAAGCCACATGCATAAGATGCCATCAGGTGTTAGAGCAAGTAAACAATGGTAAACAATAGGAGCCATATTACTTAATTATTTAATATTATTTATAATATGAAAAATAAATCTCCCTCTTTTATCAAGTTCATATCATTAATCATATTCTCACTGACTAATGAGTGGAATGAATTTCAATAAGAATTCACTTGAGACACACCTCTGAAGTGCACAGTCATTTAGGACTGCCTCATTATGTAAGTCTGTGGGGTGGAAATGCTGCTGCACTGTTTCAACTGACCTATTTGAATCTATGTACTAATGTATGCCAGTTGTACTGCATTGTAACGTATTCATGTATACCAGATGATGCCTGTTGTATTACACACACACACACACACACACACACACACACACACACACACACACACAAACAATAAATGGCTTGTGCCACTTTATTATATTTTCTTATATTTACCAAGTTCACTGGCTTCCTCCAAATACATTTTCATCTTGTTGATGAAAGCATCATTCATTAGAGAGATACTGTTTGCTGACACAACACAGACCAGGCAATGCATTTTTTCTCCTTTTGAGGGGTTGATGATGTATTTTTCATCATTTGAAGGCAGTGGTCTGTCAGGATGAAACTGTAAATAGAGAGCAGATATTATGGAGTGTAAAAGATTTATATCACAACATTGTTGAATTCTTGAATATGAATGGTCAGAAGGTTACAATTTATTATTTATACACTGCTTGCTTTAATCAGACTGAAAGAATCTTGTGTCCTGCCTCTTCACCTCTACCCCCTATGTTTCTCTTGCTACTAATTTTTATGCCTGAAATATCATTAAAAACACAATTAAGAAGCCACTGAAGTAAAACTATTTCAGACATTTGACGTTGCTGTGACCATGACCCTGTTTGGATTCATTTCAAAATCTAATCAACTGCTGGTTACAATGATGATTCCATATAAATCCTACCAAAAACACACCTTTTTACCAAAAATCTAAAAGGTGTGCATCATACCTGACACCTACATGAACACTTTCCAGTTGGTTTTGTGACTGTAAGTCATTCCCTTCAAATGCTATTGAAGTTAGAAACATGTATACCAATATGTAACTTAAGAGACGGTCCCTTAATTTGCACATGTCTGCGAATACTGAACGTCCCGTGTCAAGCCAACTTTATGCCAGTCTGCTAGGTTCATCCTCTCTTGTGGCTTGCCAGCACAATCCTACCACTAGGGGGCAGCCCAGAGTAACATGTTACAACAGTATCTGCAATCCATTGCTCTTCTTGTGAGACCTGAATGTGAAGACTTGAATTTTAAGACCCGAATTTTAAGACCTGAATTTTTGCAGCCTGAATTTGTGAGGCTGAAAAATAATGTGCTGAAATACTACCTGACAAATAATGAAGATGGTATTTTAACAACTGCATATTTTGGAACAGTATTTTAGGAACGTGAATATGTGTGCATTGAATTTTGAATGCTGGAATTTTGTTTTCAATCAAAATATACAAACCCAATGAATTGCACAGGAAACTAATTCAAGCATTGCTGTGGTTTTTTTTTTTTTTTCTTTTCCAATTTGTGTCAAATTGCTGGGCGGAAAAATTCAAGTATTGTTATTGTGATATGTTTTTTATTCAATTTATGTAATTCAACATGCCATTTTGCCTTGAGGACATTTGGCACTATTATACTTCCATAATATGTATACCTGCACATTCACGCAGTTATCTGATAAGCAATAATAATCACTCTTTACAACCTTGGTGAGCAGAAAAGCATCTCAGCATGCACAAAACAACTAACCTTAAGGTGGATGGGCTATAACAGCAGAACACCACACTGGGTTCCACTCTCATTAGCCAAGAACAGGAATCTGAGTCTATCATGGGCACAGGCTTACACAAACTGTACAATTAAAGATTATAACAGACACCCCCCACTCCCCACTCCCTATAAATTTTTTTTTTTTTTTTTTTTTTTTTTAAAAAACATGCCACAGTTAAAATCACAGAGGTTATATTGTCATCCCTATTTTGTTGGTTGATGAGAAAATTAGCTGAAGTTGTACGGGTGTTCCTATTAAAATGGACAGTGAATGTATGATTGAAATATATATATATATATATATATATATATATATATATATTTCAATCATACATTCACTGTATGATTGAAATAATATTGGTGTGTTATTGATATTAAAGACTGTTACCTACCTTATATCCATTTGGCAAATGTCCATGCAGTGCATTTCTCAGATCATCGGGATGAACATTTTGTGTCTTTTCTTCCAGACCCATAAAATCAAATATGGTGATTGGTAAAACTCCATAAGATGCTTTGATTTCACAGCCTTTGTACTAGAGTGAGACACATATCATCTGTAAACATCTGTGATTGTGATATTTTTCCTTCTAGAAAGCATTATTCTACATGTGTTGAATTTTGGCTAATATTTAGCAAAAAATAAACACTATTTGAATATAATTTCTGCTTTATGTATAGCTTCGGCTTTATCCCCAGGGTCATTCTGGGACAGAACACTCCAGAACAGACCATCAGGATAGAAATGCATGCCAGGAAATTTCCCCACACACCTTTTTTTGCAATATCACGCTTGCAGATATTAAAAAGGAGGGCTTTAATTATAACAATCTATGCAGGTAATCCTGCAAAAAAACAAAACTTGTTTTGCTAGATTGGTGAGTGTGTGGTTGATGGTGGGGGATCATTGAATTTGAAGTTCATGGAAAGATCCGTGGTTATGACATTATTCAATTATTATATAATTAATTATTTAGTTATATAACCTCGAGATGCTTATTCCTTCTCAAGTGGTCCAATGCAGTTTGTGCGACTGTTTTTAATTTTCCTTTTTTTTATGTTTGAGTGATTACCTCTATGTATTGGCATTGCAAAATCACCAAGTTTTTTATTTTATTTTATTTTTCATGGTTTAACTATGATGGCCATCTTTGTGTCCAGGCACACAACAAATTTTGGTTATACAGCTGTTTACGGAAAACTCAATATCTCGGCTCAGGATTTTCCTAGCTCCTTGGAAGAAAAACTGATCTCTAGAGCACATTACAAGGTACAAATATGCACATTTAGGTTTGAGATTTCTCTTTTATTTATAGGGGTGAGAAAGTGCAATTTTAAAAAATTTTATGAACTTTCACTTTATACTTTCATGAATTTCTACATTTTGTATGTGTTCTTTCATGTATTTCTACATGACTTTCATGTTGAACATCTCTGGTGGGGGAAAAGATTTCAGATTCGTATCTGGCCCCCCACCAGAGATATTCAACCTGAAAATGAGGGACAATTTTTTCAATAAAAACATAAACATTTCCCATAAAAACATAAAATAAGAGAAGTCTCAAACCGGAAATGGTCTGCACGCACACTATACTTACGTAGATATTGCCTAAAAATGTTTATATATTTTCATGCACATTGTAATGTGCTCTAGAGACCCGTTTTTGTTCCAAGGAGCTAGGCCCATCCTGAGTCAAAATATTGAGGTTTCCATAAACAGCTGTATAACCAAAGTTTGTTGTGTACCATGACACAAAGATGGCCATCATAGTTAAACCAAGAAAAATAAAATAAAATAAAAAACCTGGTGATTTTGCCCAATACATAGAGGTAATCACTCAAAAAATTAAAAATTAAAAATCATCAAGCAACCAACGTTCCAATTATTGGACCACTTGAGATGGAATGACCCAACATACAAAAACAGCAGATTTCAAACATATTATTTTTGTCATGAAAATACTTACTGTTTTTGTGCAACTGGTGGATGATGATGGTGCTACTTGCTCTTTGACACTAATGCGTTTTTGAAAGACACTTCTGAGGGAATTTATAAAGCTGGACTTTCCAGCTCCAACAGGTCCATGCAGCAGGATTTGAAGATGTCTGATATCTGGATTGCTTGGGGTCAGAATTTTCACACTCTCTTCTATCTCACATTTACTGCTGTATGAGAAATTACAAATGGCAAACTTACAAAATTCCCCTCCATAATACTTTCCTGATCTAAGAGATTTTTATTTAAAAACAAAATGTAATATATATATATATATATATATATATATATATATATATATATATATATATATATATATATATATATTAAAGCTAAATGAAGCATAATTTAAAACAGATTTTTTTTATTTATTAAAAAAAAAGGTATTTGTTTATTTATTTATTTCATTTGAAGATCTAAAACTATTTATTATGAGATACACAAAAAGAGAAGAAATCAGGATGGGACAAATTATTTTTCACAGCACTGTAGAAGTGATGTTTATGTAGTTATTTTCAACCACTCTGCATGTAATAGAGTAAATTAATTTGTTTATGTTCATTTCTGTTGACAGTTTGACTTTACAATCTGTAAACAAAACAATAACAATGTGTTTTATTGAATAATAAGGATAGTATTAACTACACTATTAATCCACACAAGGTTGTAATTATTCTTACTCAGTCCTTAATGTTTTGCTGTCTGTTTAAATGAGTATATCAATAAACTTGTCTGCCCTATTGGATAAGAATGTGCCCAGGTCAGCCCTCTGTGTTCTCAAGTGCTATGTGTTGACTGCTTGCTGACAGAACTTTGAGTTATTTCTTATCCACAGTTTTAGACATTTTCAGAATGCTGAGAGAATCAGATTCTCAACAGTGTACAATAAATATGAAGATTTTGACTGTTTCTTATTCTCAGTAAAATCAGTATCAACACTAGACTTGAGGACTAAACCTTATCCTCAATAGAGTACATCAGTACCTTAAGCAATTTTTATCCTTAATTGAGAGTAATATCAGAATTATAAACAATTGTAATAACCATCACGGTCACTTGAGTTAGAGAGAATGATAAGATTACAACTGTACTAAGCAGGCACATTTCATAGACTACCTACATGGTATCGCAGTCTGACCTTGCTACTGTTAACAGGAAAACTCGACTAGATCCAAAGGAATCTGGCCTGTTGTTCCTCCACTCAGGAGTGGAACTGTGGTTACATATTTGGTAATCTTCTATTACTCATCTAAATGCATATTATTCACTAACAACTAACTCCATCAAATCTGCTTTGTAATAGGAAATTTTCTATGAATGTTTATTATTTCTAATTGAGCTGAAATTTGATGTATTGCATCACTGTGCTAGTCTGTCAGTTTCTTTTTAATAATGACTGGCTTCCTTAAAATACATGTCCACCATTTCACAGGGATAACATAGTTAAGAAACAGGGCTACCATCACTAATGCATGTTTATTTATGGTCTTTTTCGTTTTCTATATGGCCAAAAGTATGTGGACACCTAACCATCACACGCATATGTGGTTCTTCCCCAAACGGTTGCCACAAATATACAGTATCTCACAAAAGTGAGTACACCCCTCACATTTTTGTAAATATTTCTTTATCTTTTCATGTGACAACACTGAAGAAATGACACTTTGCTACAATGTAAAGTAGTGAGTGTACAGCTTGTATAACAGTGTAAATTTGCTGTCCCCTCAAAATAACTCAACACATAGCCATTAATGTATAAACCGCTGGCAACAAAAGTGAGTACACCCCTAAATGAAAATGTCCAAATTGGGCCCAAAGTGTCAATATTTTGTGTGGCCACCATTATTTTCCAGCACTGCCTTAACCCTCTTGGGCATGGAGTTCACCAGAGCTTCACAGGTTGCCACTGGAGTCCTCTTCCACTCCTCCATGACGACATCACGGAGCTGGTGGATGTTAGAGACCTTGTGCTCCTCCACCTTCCGTTTGAGGATGCCCCAGAGATGCTCAATAGGGTTTAGGTCTGGAGACATGCTTGGCCAGTCATCACCTTCACCCTAAGCTTCTTTAGCAAGGCAGTGGTCGTTATCATGCTGGAATACTGCCCTGTGGCCCAGTCTCCGAAGGGAGGGGATCATGCTCTGCTTCAGTATGTCACAGTACATGTTGGCATTCATGGTTCCCTCAATGAACTGTAGTCCCCAATGCCGGCAGCACTCATGCAGTCCCAGACCATGACAGTCCCACCACCATGCTTGACTGTAATCAAGACACACTTGTCTTTGTACTCCTCACTTGGTTGCCACCACACACGCTTGACACCATCTGAACCAAATAAGTTTATCTTGGTCTCATCAGACCACAGGACATGGTTCCAGTAATCCATGTCCTTAGTCTGCTTGTCTTCAGCAAACTGTTTGCAGGCTTTCTTGTGCATCATCTTTAGAACAGGCTTCCTTCTGGGACGACAGCCATGCAGACCAATTTGATGCAGTGTGTGGCGTATGGTCTGAGCACTGACAGGCTGACCCCCCACCCCTTCAACCTCTGCAGCAATACTGGCAGCACTCATATGTCTATTTCTCAAAGACAACCTCTGGATATGACACTGAGCACGTGCACTCAACTTCTTTGGTCGACCATGGCAAGGCCTGTTCTGAGTGGAACCTGTCCTGTTAAACCGCTGTATGGTCTTGGCCACAGTGCTGCAGCTCAGTGTCAGTGTCTTGGCAATCTTCTTATAGCCTAGGCCATCTTTATGTAGAGCAACAATTCTTTTTTTCAGATCCTCTGAGAGTTCTTTGCCATGAGGTACCATGTTGAACTTCCAGTGACCAGTATGAGGGAGTGTGAGAGCGATGACACCAAATTTAACACACCTGCTCCCCATTCAGACCTTGTAACACTAACAAGTCACATGACACCGGGGAGGGAAAATGGCTAATTGGGCCCAATTTGGACATTTTCACTTAGGGGTGTACTCACTTTTGTTGCCAGTGGTTTAGACATTAATGGCTGTGTGTTGAGTTATTTTGAGGGGACAGCAAATTTACACTGTTATACAAGCTGTACACTCACTACTTTACATTGTAGCAAAGTATCATTTCTTCAGTGTTGTCACATGAAAAGATATAATCAAATATTTACAAAAATGTGAGGGGTGTACTCACTTTTCTTAGATACTGTATATATATATATATGTGTGTGTGTGTGTGTGTGTGTGTGTGTGTGTGTGTGTTCGTAAATGTATAAGTAAACTGATTCCCAAATTAAATCCATACTTACTCCCATTTTACTGTTCTCCAGGGTTTAGAATACACTGTAAAGTAAAAAGCAGGTCTTAAGAAGTGACAGAATATTTAATATCATTAGATTAAATGAGGCATGATATATTAGGTTGTCAAACTTTCAAATCTGAAAAAACAGAATAAAAAAAGAATGCTATTCAGAATGCTGAAGTTATACTATTTAAATCATATAGGTATAAACTTGATCATCCTTTTTAAACTGTTTTGAAACGACTTTGCTGTGTATTAATTGTATCATTGTCAGATCTATTAACAGCCATATGTGTGGATCAGATTTTGCTTTAACAACTTAGATTAAATTTTGCTTCACTTGTAAGGCTGCCAAACAAATGAATGTAAATGAACAATAGTCACTTGGTCTGGCATTTCTGTTTTCTTTTCTGAAATATGCAATATTTGTGTCCAACGGGGGAAAAAACTGATAAAAAAAAAGACTTACATTCAGAACCATACCACCATTTGTAAATATGATTCAGCACTGTAGCAAAATAAAACAGAATTTCAGAACTTTATTTTGTGATTTCTTGAGAAGTATCATTTATATATTTCCATGCAGCTTTAGTACAGAGCTGTATTTTATTTTTTCAAATATGTTAATTATAAGATCTAACAAGATAACATCTCAACATGATACATTTACATAACTACAGTATGTTGGCTTGACAAATCCAATATACTGTTCTGCTTTGTAAGATTATTATTATTATTATTATTATTATTAAAAATTTTGCTACTCCTCCCAGATCTTTCAAGCTACATGCACCAAACTCGACACAGACCTTCAGCCTCTTCTGACTCAAGTTGCTAACACTTCTGAAGGGATAGGAATCGATCTATCTATCTAGCTACACTCTAAAAAATACTGGGTTATTTTTTCTACCCAAATGCTGGGTTTAGCCTTTGGTTCATTTAATTGGGTTATTTTCTCAGTGTCGGGTAGTTTTGGGGTCGTTTTGTATAACCCAACCGCTGGGTTAGCTCCTGGGTCATTTTCACTGACTGTTGAATCAATGCACCCCTCCCCCACCCCGACGCCTCAACAACACAGGTTTATTTCTTTTATAAACCTGAGCTGTGTTTGCAGTTGTTTGATATCCATGAAAGCAGAGTATTTTTGTGTATTTGTTTAACAAAAGATCAAAGTATTGGCACCCTATCTATCGATTCACCTCTAGAAGTATTGGCACTCTATCTATCTGTCTCTCTTTCTTTCTTCAAACTGATAACTATTTTAAACTTTCAGACGGGCTTTGTCATGCCAACATCAAAGTTTTTCCTGACAAACTTTAACTATCTAGTTTGTACTTGCAATTATTATACTTAAACAAAAAGCAAAAACTTACCAAACCCATATGAAGACATAGTTGTTTAATTGGCTGGATGCAAGTTTTACAGACAGAGAATCTAAAATCAAACTGATTTTTGAGAGAAATATAACTTCAAGAGAGGTCCAAAAATACACACATTTTTTTACCAAGAAGATTTTTCTTCTCATCATTTAAATATATAATGTTCAAATGATAGGGTTTAATATAGCCTATATATAGTCTCACATTCAAATTTTGAACTCAAACAACAAAAAACAAATAATTGGCCTTGCTGTTTGAGGGGACTGTTTTTTATTTTACATCTGTATGTATGTACAGTGCATCCGGAAAGTATCCACAGCACTTCACTTTTTCCACATTTCGTTATGTTACAGCCTTATTCCAAAATGGATTAAATTCATTATTTTCCTCAAAATTCTACAAACAATACCCCATAATGACAACAAGAAAGAAGTTTGTTTGAAATCTTTGCAAATTTATTAAAAATGAAAAACAAAAAAAGCACATGTACATAAGTGTTCACAGCCTTTGCTTAATACTTTGTTGAAGCACCTTTGGCACCAATTACAGCCTCAAGTCTTTTTGAGTATGATGCTACAAGCTTGGCACACCTATTTTTTGGGCAGTTTCTCCCATTCTTCTTTGCAGGACCTCTCAAGCTCCATCAGGTTGGATGGGGAGCGTGCACAACCATTTTCAGATCTCTCCAGAGATGTTCAATCAGGTTCAGGCTCTGGCTGGGCCACTCAAGGACATTCACAGAGTTGTCCTGCAGCCACTCCTTTATTAACTTGGCTGTGTGCTTAGGGTCATTGTCCTGTTGGAAGATGAACCTTCGCCCCAGTCTGAGGTCCAGAGTGCTCTGGAGCAGGTTTTCATCAAGGTTGTCTCTGTACATTGCTGCATTCATCTTTCCCTCGATCCTGACTAGTCTCCCAGTTCCTGCCGCTGAAAAACATCCCCACAGCATGATGCTGCCACCACCATGCTTCACTGTAGGGATGGTATTGGCCAGGTGATGACTGGTGCCTGGTTTCCTCCAGACATGACGCTTGCCATTCAGGCCAAAGAGTTCAATCTTTAGTCTGAGGGTCCTTCAGGTGCCTTTTGGCAAACTCCAGGCAGGCTGTCATGTGCCTTTTACTGAGGAGTGGCTTCCATCTGGCCACTCTACCATTCAGGCCTGATTGATGGAGTTCTGCAGAGATGGTTGTTCTTCTGGAAGGTTCTCCTCTCTCCACAGAGACACGCTGGAGCTCTGTAAGAATGACCATCTGGTTTTTGGTCACCTCCCTGACTAAGGCCCTTCTTCCCGATCGCTCAGTTTGGCCGGACGGCCAGCTCTAGGAAGAGTCCTGGTGGTTCCAAACTTCTTCCATTTATGGATGATGGAGGCCACTGTGCTCATTGGGACCTTCAATGCTGCAGAAATGTTTCTGTACCCTCCCCCAGATCTGTGCCTCGATACAATCCTGTCTCGGAGGTCTACAGACAATTCCTTGGACTTCATGGCTTGGTCTGTGCTCTCACATGCATTGTTAACTGTGGGACCTTATACAGACAGGTGTGTGCCTTTCCAAATCATGTCCAATCAACTGAATGTACCACAGGTGGACTCCAATCAAGTTGTAGTAACATCTCAAGGATGATCAGTGGAAACAGGATGCACCTGAGCTCAATTTTGAGTGTCATGGCAAAGGCTGTGAATACTTATGTACATGTGCTTTTTTTGTTTTTTTATGTTTAATAAATGTGCAAAGATTTCAAACAAACTTCTTTCATGTTGTCATTATGGGGTATTGTTTGTTGAATTTTGAGGAAAATAATGAATTTAATCCATTTTGGAATAAGGCTGTAACATAACAAAAGGTGGGAAAAGTGAAGCGCTGTGAATACTTTTGGGATGCACTGTATATGGAAGTATTTTGTGGACAAATTTCAAAAGCAATTGCGTCTCCTAATTGTGGACATATAAATTGTGACATAATGCAGGTGAAAATGCGAGTCATGTATTACAATTTGCATTTTCATTTACATGAACATACACTGTCCGACAAATTTCAAACGGAAACAAAGTCCATTTGCAGTTTCATTTCCCATGTCGTACGAGTTGATCCTGTCATATCAAAATAGCAATAGCAATTACCTCATTTGCTATTTCACTTCCTCAGGGGCACATTCGGAGCCTGACAAAATTCAAAAGGAATATGAAATCCCTTTGCATTTCTAATGCCTTGTCAATCAGATAGGTACACTATCTCAAGGTAGCTACAGTATGTGAAAAAACAGTAAGTAGGAGTGGCCACTTTTATCTGAAATATATAAAGGGGAGACCTGAAGTGAGCATTTTTCTTATCTATTAATTATTTCAAGTATATATATCAACAATATATCAGGTTTTGTTGTATAAATGTGTTCTAAAGATTAATCAATCTTTTTCCCCCCATTTTACCTGTAATGGTACACAGATGAAATCTGACATCCTTATTCAACAAAACAGTATAATGAACACTAGACCTACCTGTTTTAAATCCAGTGTGTTCTCTTCTTTTGTGCAGTGTAGATCTCTTCTGCCTTTGTCTGACGTTTGAATCGAAAGTTAAACTTGCATGTAGCACTTCTTGTGCTTGTACTTATTTTTATCCTGTAGTCTTTTGAATAGATTTCTATTTTACCATTGTTCAAGTTTACAAGCCAATTAGATTGACTAACCTATTTTAGTCTGGAGATATGGTGATGTAGGTGTGTTAGGATGAGAGAATCTTCGGGTTATGATTCTTAAGAAGAGAGAAAGCGAAAGTACACAAGGAAGATGGGGCGTGGGGCGAGAGCGCTAGTCAGCCCTTGTTTTTTGGGTAGCTCTTCAAAAATAAACGTCAAAATAAATTTCTGTTCTAAATTATTGATTATGATTGTGTCTATCATCTGCTATTTATAAATACTGTCCATCTGCATCTGCTTGTGCTGTTTAAATCGCGAATTCATGTGTTAAATTCGAGCCAACAAAAACAACTCGTTTGTTAAATCTCAGATTACAAAAAAAAAAAAAGGCTTTCAGGGGAAACCTGGTAAAATTGGCTCATACCTAATGTGCGTCCTCTTTTAAGTTTTCTGTTATTCACTAAGATTGATCATTATCCAAATGATCCACCTCGTTTAGCTGTACTTATTTGTTTGTGCACAGGGCAGATGCTGGGCACATTTACTTCCTGTTATTCATCCTTATTCCCTGGGGAGATGTCTTTGTTATCAGATACCACTCTCTACAACTTCTGTTTGACAGATTAGTTTAGTCTAGTACACAGACAACCAAACCCTGGTCCTGGAGAACCCTGTTCTGCATATTTTAGAGTTTTCCATTATGAGTTTCCCAGCACAATCGGCTAATTAACAGCCCTTCATGAATTTAAGTGGGTGTGCTATAGCAAGGAAAACACTAAAAATGTGTAAGATAGAGGGTACTCCAGTCCAGGACCAGGCTTGGGAACCCGTGACTTAGGAGATATATTCTTTTTATTTTAATGTATAGTAAAGATTATATAAAAATTTTATTATACCCTTGCTTTTCTGCTGAGGTTTTTCCACTGTTGTTTTGCTGAATTATTATTTCTTGCAGCATTATAGTTGATTTTTAATATTTGTTTTATTGTTTATCTGTGTACTAAAGATCAGTCAAACAAATACCCAGGTTGTAGCTGACACTCCAGAGAAATAAAATGTTTGTTTTTAAAAAAAAAAAAAAAAAAGTTTTGTTTTGCCTTTGAAAGATACACATAAAATCTAACATTATTATTCTGTCATAAACACTCAGTACGTTTACATGGTACAGGAATACTACACATGTCTTAATTCAATTTGTGTTTACTTTGAGTATGACTGTAGTCTGATTAAGGTAATCAATTATCGCTGTTTAGATGGTAGTTTCTTAATCTGAGTATTGTCTTAATCGGGTTAATATTGGATTACTGAATGTCTAGGTTCAGAGAGAGGGAGAGGTCAGGAGACAACATAGACCTATTGAATACCACGTTTATTCTGTCACTTACTTTAGAAGGGAAGTTCTATCCAGTGTAGATACCTTATATACCTTTAAAATTGAAAGTAAAACTTGCATTAGCAATTTGTTTGAGCATGCATATTTATTCCCCAAGGAGATGGCTTTGTTGGTCGATATACTGATCTCTGCATCTTCTGTTCAATATATGAATTTAGTCACTAGATATACTGTATGATTTTCTTGTAATTTTATAGAAAAGATTATATTACATTAAACCCTTGCTTCTTAGCTGAGCTTTTATCTGACATCCTTATGCTACAATACACTTTTTATTTAACTTTTTTTTGTGAAACAACACCACACACATCATCACACCAGCACTACAGTATACAGGGAAAAGAGCAGTATAATAAAACTAGACCTACTTGTATTGAATTTCAGGAGAACACTTTCGTGTTCAGTGTGATCAATGTGTTGTGCAGTGTAGATCACATTGTAAACAGGAAAATCCCCTTGGGTGCATGTAGCCAAACAGCCTAACAGGATGTGTGAAATCTCAAGCTGTAGTATGAATTAACCTGGGGTTCATTAACAGGGAAGTGGTAGCTCAGTGGTTAAGATGTTATACTTCTGATCAGAAGGTTGTGAGGTCGAATCCCAGCACTGCCAAGCTGCCATTGTTGGGCCCTTGAGCAAGGCCCTTAACCCTAAACTGTTCAGTTGTATAAATGAGATAATTGTAAGTTGCTCTGGATAAGGGTGCCTGCCAAATGATGTAATGTAAACTAAGTGCAGTGTATTAGGACTAAAAATTATGCTTTTTTGCTTAGGATGTAATAGGCAGGTCTAGCTATGTAAACCAGTATATATACCTGTTATGTTTTAAACCAAGCTTTGCCGAACCTCGGGTGAAAATCATTTGCTGAGGAGACAGCCAAGCTTTGGTACTTATATTGTTAAGTGCAAGCTTCAAGTAGATCTAGTTGTTGTTAAATAGGGAATCTCTGATCTCTGTTTAATTTTGAATATTTTCTTTTACTGTAACAACTTTTATTCTTTAATATAAACAAATCCTTGAGAGAGGAGATTCGAGAAAAGACTAATTGTTGTTTACAGAGTGGTTTAACGGCATTAGAAAAAGGTTTATTATCTTCTTCTTCAAAGAAACCAACTGAACTACATACAAGAGCTTTCTATTCTAGTTTTCAAGACTCCAGATCCCCAATGGTGAGAATTCACTACCCTGGAAGGTAGGAACTTATCCTATGCTATACCTGATTGTCTAGCGTATCTTATCTTGGCACTTAATTCACTTGGGTTAGGAAAAAGATTACATTATAGATGTAAAGAAAAAGGTTGACCTACGTAGTTTTAAGCTACTGTATATCTGTACTGTTTTCCAGATATACAGTCATGTGAAAAAATAAGTACACCCCATAGAAATTGTCGGCTTTTTTGACATATTTGGACAAGCAAACATTTGATCATCTGTGAAACAGTGCCTATTAATGTAGTAGATATACTTGAACAAAACCAAAAGGAAAATTTGCTTCTTCAATCAGTCATTCAACAGAAATATCAATAGATGTGATATTTTTCTGTGGAAAAAGTAAATACACCCTAGGCCTCAGAAGCTAGTATTGCCCCCTTTAGCAGAAATAACCTCTTGTAGGCATTTTGCATAATTGTCCACCGGGCTGCTGGAATTTTTGACAACTCTTCCATGCAATATTCATTCAGTTGCAAGCAGTTTTTTTTTTTTCACTTTAGTGTTTTAGTCAGCGATGTGGACAATTTTCTTCTTTTAAAAAATAAGATAGAGTTACACGACCAAACATGACAAACAACCTGGCAGAAACTATTGATCTATAAACAAACAGCTAGTTATTAAATCAGAATTAAAATTTATCAAACACTGTCAGAACTACGAAGCGGGAACACAGCGATGTAGATTAGATGTCTGATTAGCACTCACAGGAAGGAACGTGTGGATATAGTTCTTGCACTTTTTGGTTATAAGCTGTCATGTGACTAAAACCGATCAACACGATCGTTAAAAAAAAAAGAAAAAGAAAAAGAAAGAAGACATTTTAGTAAACACGTTAAAAATATAAAAACTCCTTCTGATGATTTTCACATAAACAAGATTTTTTTGGTTATTGGTGCAGTTAGTTGAAATGAACATCTGACGAAAGCACAGGGTCGATGGAGCCACGTAAGCAGCAAACAGGTGGAATATAATAATAATAATAATAATAATAATAATAATAATAAAAATAATAAAAATAACAGCATTTATATAGTAAAGGGCCCATTGATTTGTTTTCAGTTTTAAGCCAGCACTTTTGTGGTGGAACATAAGGTACTGCAGCCGTTCTAGGCAATTTACACCAGCTGTCCCTTCGGCCTTTCTGAAGGAAAACGTAACTACACAGCAGTAAGCTAGTTGCGTTTTAAGTAATTAATTTATATTTCTGTAAATATGATCATAAGAAACCCTATAATATAAAATAAATCGTAAATATGATTAAAATCGTGTTAAGCTAAAGACTTTTATTTTGCCACATTCTCGTGCCCCAGAAGTGAAATGAGAAACGCGGCGTTGTGCGCATGCGCAGTATATTTACTACTGCTGTTGTACAGTCTCCATTCTCTGGTTTGTTTATGAATAAAGGAGCTAAGCCGTCCTCGTTTGCCCCGCCAGACCTGGAGCTGATGCAGTAAACATGTCGGCACAGGGGGACTGTGATTTCTTGGTGAAACGTGCGCGCGAGCTCGTGCCCGAAGACCCGTGGGCTGCTAAAGCCTGGCTCATCACCGCACGCACGCTCTATCCGGCCGACTTCAACATACAGGTACAGACTGATAACCGACAGCTGATTTACAGCATGCCCAGCACTTCATTCACGGTTCTGTTGCAGAATGATATTACCCAGCATGCCTTGCTAAGAATAGGCAAGACTTCCGGCAACACACCGACCCTGGATACACTGGGAACTGATATGAACCCCCCCCCTACCCCGTCCATCCATGCAAAGAGACCACAATATTACCGCCAGATATATGGGTGGTGAATCACAATTCTCATCATAGCATGGTAGTGTGTGTGTGCATATATATATATATATATATATATATATATATATATATATATTGTGTGTGTGTGTGTGTGTGTGTGTGTGTGTGTCTGTCTGTCAAGTACAGCAGCACTGTGTTTACACACCTCAATACCACTTCTGAGTTGGGAAACAGACCACCAACTAGAAACTATCCAGCTTGATGTGATATACAGACCTTGATGAAGGATAGAAGATGATAAACACACAATGGGCATAATAATAATCACCAGACACATACTGTATGATAATATTATTGTTACTGCTGTATTGAGAATGGTCATATATGGCAGGTACCTGATAAAAGGACAAATGATGTTGATACTAGATACTAGTTTATTAGTACCTAATAAACTGGCAACCTAGTGTGCAACTAGTGTGAACACCAAACGTCTTGCCTGTGTCATATACATTAAGCCTAATGGAAGTAATGTTCATTTTATTTTATATTTTTTTATACCACAGAGCTGGTGAATGATCATATCTGTTTGGTCAGAAACTCTGACAGTAGTGCTGGCTGTAATTCTCATAATACATTTTTGTTTATATAGTAACAACTCATTTGCAGTAACTTCTAAGGCAGACATTCCACATAAGCGAAGACTAATACCGAATGGATTTAAAAATGTTTATGTTTAGCAAATTGATGTTAATCAATGGATAATCGTTGATTATTGTGGTGCATTTAGAAGGATGGAAAGAGTCTCTGGTGTCAGCACTTTGTAAAGGTCAATCGGTTTTCCACCATGGGAACGTCTTCATGACCGAGGACATAACAGTTTATTGGTAAAAGGACAAGCTGCATTTTTTTTGTCTTTCGGGGGGGTGGGGGGGGGTGAGGTGAGGGAACGACCGACTGTTTATAGCTACAATAACACAAATGATAACAGAATCTTGCTTCACAGACGTTCTACAGCATGAAATGGATAAAAAGCACGCCGTGTTTCCTAATAAATGAAAAAAATTGTTTGGCAAAATGCTGCTGTATAAGGGGGGGAAAAACTTTTCAGGGTGTGCGGTTACAGGAAAATAATCAACTTTGGGGTGGTAACAGTGACTGTGCGTCATGTCAGGCCATATTACACAACTTCATCATTGATTATTTTCCTATAACAGCATATCCTGAAGTGTTTCACATACATTCACATACGGCCTTGTCATGGATTTATGCATTATTTTTCTGTCAACAAACAAACAAAACGATATTTAAATGCACTATATAGAGTATGAATTAACAGGCATAGATATTTATAAGTCTATTGGCAGGGATCCTTGAGATATTCAACAAGAAAGCTGATGATACAGTGTAGCAGCATGAGTAGTTTGTATTGTCTAGATGTCCAGAGTCCAGCACAGTGTGGTGATGTTCCTGCTCAGGAGAAAAATTAAATCCTCGACCACAGTTCAAGTAATCTGATCTTCCAAGCTGTGTCGCTATGATTTAGTGCAACAGTCTTCACTTTGCTTTTCTTGCTCCCCATCTTTTGCAGTATGAGATGTACATGATTGAGCGCAATGCAGAGAGGACCTCTTCGGCTGGCAGACTGCTCTACGACATGTGAGTGAATAACGCTCATGGAAAAAAAAACCACACACACAAAATCAGATCTGTCCACTTATAAAGCTATATCTATTTGTGTTATCCAAACCACCAGAGAAGTTTCATGTCCCAGGTTCCATTTATACACACTTTTATAAGATTTTATGACCCAGCGCTGCTATAGTCCTAATACCGGATTGTTTCAATAATAACAACACATTCACAGATACTTGTATGGTGGACGCTCCACATAGACTAAACCTCATAGTAATGAACAATTATTTAACAAAGAAAAGCGTATAATTGTCCTCTAAGGAGGACATTAATCAAAGGCGTCTCCAGTGTCAAGGCTTTATAACAGTCAGTACGTTTTCCACCATGGGAGAGTCTTAAAGACAGAGGCACCTGCACTGCAATAATTCATGTGTATATTAAACTTTCTTTAATAATATCACGTATAAAAAGGATGTGTGCTATACTGCAGTACGACTCCAGCGTGACGCTGACGTTGATCGTTGAGTTTAATTTGCATTGAACAGATTTATTAATTTCCCGGAGCAGCCAGTGGTGTGGCGTGAGATCAGTGTAATCACAGCAGCATTGAGGAACGACAGCCAGGACAAGCATGCACAGTTCCTCAAAGGTGTGTATTTGTGCGTATTGGTGTGTTTAGGATGTGGTCAGCCTCTGCGCAGTGTGAGAATTTTAACTGTGTTTGTAGGTGTGTTTGAGACTCTACCAGGCCCTGTGCAGTGTCAGATGCTTTTGAAAGCCACTGAACAGTGTTTTAACACTCTGGAGAAAGCAGAGATGCACCTGCTGCTGCTGAAGAGATTCCCAGAGTCTGTGGTACAGCACGGGGTAAGCAAGCATTCCCCACACATACACACACACACACACACACACACACACGTTTTAATTAAAACATAATAACAATATGGATCAAAACTTTCTTAGAAGTTCAGCAGATCTGCACAGTCGAGGCTGAGTGTACTACCAGTAACTGTTTTATTTATATCTAATAGACCATATTTTAAATCAGTTCTCTATCATACTTCATGCTTTATATATAACGTATAAAGCAGCATATTATCAAACACTGACATAGCAAAAGCAACTGAAATTTTTAAGCAATTTTATAATCTCGGCTCTCAGAAATGTCCAAAGTTACAATTTTAGCTCTCAACAAATTTACATTTTTACAATTTCACCTCTCAGAATAATTAGAATTTTACAATTTCAACTCTTAAAAAATTTCAGTTTTACAATTTTGAGCTCTCAAAAAATGTAAATGTTAAAAAAAAAAAAAAACCTGAATTTGAGCTTTAAAACAAATCCAATCCTACAGTTTCACCTCTAAAAATTTAAATTGTTACAATTTCTCATTCAAAAAGAACTTTCTTTTCTTGTTTAAAAATTTCAGATCTCAAAGAAATTCCAATCTTACAATTTTAGCTCTCAAGAATAAATCCAATTTGTCAATTTAAGCTTTCAAACAAATTACAAATTTTCAATTTCAATTCTCAAAATTAAAAAAAAAATTAATTTCAGCTGTCAGAAAAACTTTTTTATTATGGAATTTCAGGTCTCAAAAAAAATTACAGTTGTACAATTATGTTCTAAAAATAAAATTCTAATCCTTATAATCTCTGCTCTATAAAAAAACCTTTCAGCTCTCAAAAAAATCCGATCCTACAAGTTCACCTCAAAAAAATTTTTTTTTACCATTTCAGCTCTCAAGAAACATCACATTTTACAATTTGAGCTGTAAAAACATTTAAAAACTCTCGAAAAAAATAAAATCTTAAAATTTCATCTCTGAAAAAAAATTCAATTTTACAATTTCCTCTCTAAAAAAATTCTAAAGTCATCCATTGAGGTACGCCACTGTATACAGTATCATTGATTGAAAGGGCTCTACTCTAAACCTCTTAAAAAATTTAGTTTTATGTTCATTTATCAGTATTACAAAGACTGGGACTCTGTGTTTTAATAAGTCAAAACCTTGACTTCTCATTTGCTTCACATGTCAGGTGAGTTTAGGAGAGTCCCTCTTGGATGCGGAGAACATGCAGGACTTGGACACACCAGTCAACTGTTACAGGAAACTGTTTGGTATGTCATTTCTTTCCATCTGCAAGATTTTTTTATTGTTGTTGTTAAAGCAGCAGGACTTATAGGTTATCTGTGTTGCTCTTTGGTAAAGTTGTGAAGCTTAATTCAAGTTTCATTATTTGTACGTTCCTTGTTTAAAACTATTAATATATATTTTTTAAATATAACTAACGACATCTCTTGGTTCCTCTCTCAGTATGTGATGTCCTGCCGTTGATCATTAATAATATGGAGATGCGGCTTCCTGCCAGTCTATTGCACAAGTACATGCACAAAGCGGCTGAGTTTTACATCGGCTATGTGACGCGAGGCCCCTGCGCAGATGCACAGTTACCGGGTTGGTAACAGCTACACGCTTTAAGAATAAAGTACAGTGTCATTCTGTTGAATATTCTGATGAGGCGTGGAAAGATGACATCATTAAAAAAAAAGCACCAGCCAAACACAAATTCATGGGGAGTGATGAACATGTTTACCCTGCCATTTACTATATAATTTATTCAGAAATTCTGAAATTTTTCCACCTAGAGGCAGACAACAGTCTCACATCCTTATCTTAATTTGTTCCTGTAACTATGACAACCTTACCTTTCATTCTTTTTACTGTAACAATTTTTGTCCCCTTCATTTCTTAGGACCTCAGGAAGGGGGGGGGCTTAAGTCTCCCGGAAAGGGGCGTGGCCAGCGTGGCGTGATTGACGGCTTGTCAGAGAAGTCGTCGTTAGTGGCGGAGCCGTGGGTGAGGCTGCTGGAGATTGTTGGGTCGATGGGGCTGAGGTGTGAGTGGCAGGGAGAGAAGGGCACCAGGTAATGCAGTATGTGTGTGAGAGAGAGGGAGAGAGAGAGAGCTAGTACAAACTCTCTCTTGTGCTTTGTAGGTAAACAGTCAGTTACAGTTACCCCCGTCTATTGATCCATGCAAGAGTTATTTAATTTTGCTTTACAGAATCACTCTATAGGCTCCCTATATGGTGTTATAGGACCTAGTGCACTACATGCCCAACAGAGCGCCATTTGAGATTCAACCACAGAATAAAAAAACTGCAAATTTGAAAATGTAAAAAATTTTTAAATGGCCTGCCTTAATTAAAAGTTCTTTTGTTTTCATGTGTGTGTGTTCGTTCACACAGGACATACTCGGAGCTACTGCAGCGGGTGAAGGAATTGTGCCGCTATTTGCCTGGTTTGGAGGGCGAGACTTTCTCTCGCTGCTGTGCCCAAATTGTCACCTGTTCCACGCTAGTTCTCTTCCGCAGCGCACACTTCTACATCTCCACAGTGCAGCCCTCTCTCTTTCAGGGTGTGTGTGTGTGTGTGTGCGCGCATATCTATGTCTGTCTGTCTATTTGTTTGTGCATGCGTATGTACGTATACTGTATATGTTAAGTTCAGTTAGGTTAATACAATAAATATAATAGGAGAAAGTACATGCAATAATAAATTAAATAAAGTTAACAATGTTTTATGAAATAGCAGTTTAGTTGACACTTCATTTTGTGTGTGTGTGTGTGTGTGTCAGGTCATAACTCACTGGGCTCGACTCCATGGGTTCTGGTGGAGGATCTTTCGAGTGTGTTTAATGACATCGAGCCCGAGAGACCAAGCGGAAAACATGCACACAAAAAACGCAAACTTGCAGACGGGCGTGAGAAAACCATGGTGAGAGTCACAGAGATCAGATTGAGAGAGAGAGAGAGAGAGAGAGAGAGAGAGAGAAAGAAAGATATGAGGGTTACCATATAGGGCACATGATAAAGGAGAAAGTGAAAATTTAGCCCAGTATCACTTTGTTTATAATTTCATTTTGTTTATGTGTCTGTGTATATATATATATATATATATATATATATATATATATATAAAATATATAATATATGTGTGTGTGTGTGTATGTATGTATATGTATGTATATATGTATGTGTGTGTGTATTTAGAGTTCTGATGATGAGGACGCTCTAGGTAAGGGACGAGGAAGACACATTTTGGTGAATATGACTGAAATGCCAGCTTGGGCCGAGATGTTGGAGCATTTCAGAACGGCGAGAGAGAGCTGGGACCTCTTACACTCCCATGAGACTCTGGAATCAGGTAATGTGTGATGTGTGATTTTGTTCAAAAATCAGTATTTACATACATAATGCTATATTTTATTTTCCTTTTGTACACCTTCAGAGCCCTCTAGTGGTGAATTCCTGTTTATTTTTAATCCCATTAATGCTGCTGTAATTCACAGCTGTACTGTTTCATGAGACAAAGCCTTATCATCAGTAAAAGCCAGCTATGCACATGACATACAGCATATACAGTTGAGGTCATAAGTCTACATACTGTACACCTTGCAGAATCTGCAAGATTTTATTATTAATAATAATTATAATAATAATAATAGATTTTCTTGTTTATTTAGTACTGCCCTGAATAAGCTATTTCACATAACAAATGTTTACATATTGTCCACAAGGCACAATAATAACTGAATTTACACAAATGAACCAGTTCAAAAGTTTACATACCCTTGATTTTTAATACTGTGTTGTTACCCGGATGATCAACGACTGTGTTTATGTTTTGTGATAGTTGTTCATTAGTCAGTTGTTTGTCTTGAGCAGTTAAACTGCCCACTGTTCTTCAGAAAAATCCTCCATCCTCCAAAATTCTTTGGTTTTCCAGCATTTTCTGCATATTTGACTTCTTTCCAACAGCTACATGATATTGAGATCAGTCTCTTCACACTGAGGACAATTGAGGGAACAACTTTTACAAAAGGTGCAAACATTCACTGATGCTCAAGAAGGCAACACAATACATTAAGAACCGGGGGTGTAAACTTTTGAACAATATGATCGTGTAAATTGTTATTTTTTCTTCTTGGAAACATGTAAACATCTTATGTAGCTTCTGAAGGGCAGTACTAAATAAAATTAAAAATATCTTTAAACAAAATAATAAGTATCATAACAAAGTCTTTAACATATGTATATTGCATTGCTGTGTATAAATATGTGATAAGTTAACATCAGTGATGAATAAATATTTAGTTAATTTATGATTCATACAGTACATTCGCTTTTCTTGCTAGGAAGTTCAGTCCAGACTTCTCTGTCTATCTCCAGCCACATATTCCATGTTCCCAAGCCATCTGTCAGATATAATCTTTGTACAGGTGATGGAAAAGTTGAGTGTGAGATTGAGACACAGGTCAGCAGTGTTCCAGTCACTTTCGTGGTATGTGGTGATGAAACAGGAGCTCGGATCGCAGATGAAAGAATAAGATCATGGGTACAGGTGGTGGAAATGAGGTTCCTTCTCATGGTCGCTGGGCTTATTCTCTGTGATAGGGTGAGGAGCTTGACAATCCAGGAGAGCCTTGGATTAGAGCGGAACTGGTTTGAGTGGTGGCTTAGCGGTTAAGGCTCTGGGTTACTGATCGGAAGGTCGGGGGTTCAAGCCCCAGATGTAATGTATGTTTGACCAATAAAGACTCATTATTATAAATTGGTGAATTCAGTTCAAATATGGTATGGTATAAATTGCACTGAGGTCTGATTGATCGATTTTGATGATTAATTGGAACTATCGGTTATCGGCAAAAATCCACACCGATAGTTTTTCCCAGTTGCATCATTGCGGGAGCGGCTTAGGGTTCACTGTCATTGTACAGTACGACAGTGGCCTCTAGAGGCGATATAAATACTATAACTGACAAATTTTGTTGTGTTATTTGAAGTGTTTTTTTGTTTGTTTGTTTTTTTTATTCATTTTGATGTCCCTATTTTTATTTGTAATTCGGAGTGTGACTTTTTGGTTTGTATGTATATCTTTTATTTACTTTAATATTTATGAATTGTTGCTATATTAATATTTATATACTTATTTCACAAACGTACAGTAAATTTTCATGGTACAGTCAGTACTGTTTATTTTTTTGGTAAAATTCAGCAATATTTTACTTTGAGTGTTCTGTTTTCTTTCAGCATTGGTTAATTAATCGGTTATCGGCGGGCACTGCCCAACTTGGTTATCGGTATCGGTAAAAATCTGCAAAATCCACTATCAGCCGCCTTCTGTAGTGCACCGTCTGGGTTGAACAAATCATACATTTATTAGCCATCAGGCAAGATAAAGCTTGAAAGTGCTTGCCCAGTCTCATGTTTTGGTTGACTGCAAAATTACACGCCTAAGCAATTTAACCTCACATAGAGATACGTTATTGGTCATTAATTATACCTACTAAACTTTCTCGTCCAACAGGCGGTTACCAATAAACAACTGAAAATTGTTTCCTTGGTGCCTGAGCTAGTGATTTATTTATTTTTTTTTTGCAGAGTACAACAAGATCTGCGCAGCATGGAAGACTGAAAGCTGGCTTTGGTTCCGGATATTTCTCACCGATATGATCATGTATCAGGTATGTGCTCATTAGTGTGGGGTTAATTGGTGCATGGGTATGATTTAAAACTTATTAGCAAATATTTTGTTGGCCTTTGCCAAAATATACTTCTTTAGAGATGAGTGGTGTAAATACTACATGGAAGGATTTGTAATGGAAATTCCTCATAAAGGGCAAACCTTAGTGAAGAAGGTTGGCGTTGTCAAATTTTTGTGTGTGTGAGAGCCAGATACCACAAATTTCCCCCATATTTCTATTTATAGTACATATATTACATTATGTTGTATTATAATATAATACATAATTGTCATTATATAATGTTACATTTCTATATGTAATTATTTGTGTGTGTGTGTGTGTGTGTGTGTGTGTGTGTATGTGTTTCAGGGTCACTACAGGAAAGCTCTGTCCAGTCTAATGCAGCTGTCGTCTCTTCAGCCCCAGCAGAGCCAGAACACACATCCATCAGCCTCCAGCTTGGAGACACACAGAGCCTTAATTCAGCAAGCATCCTGTCACTACGCACTTGGGGAGTACCGGGTAACATGGTCACACACACAGCAAACATCTTATTAGTACACACACAGACTGATGCATCATGTGCAGTTTCCTGCATTGATTGATGTTGATTTGTGTATTTGTATGCCTGTGTGTGTGTGTGTGTGTGTGTGTATGTGTGTGTGGGTTGTGTTTGATTTCCCTAGTTGGCCTGTGAGAAGCTGTTGGAGGTTGTAAGTGGTCTGGTACCTCAAAATCAGGAGGCAACAAAGTCCAGCGAGGAGCAGAACCGAGGAAGAAACAAAGCCAAGAAAGGTGCGTCTATCCTAGATGAGTCTGTTCAAATCGCGCAAATCACCTGTCTGTAGTTGTCACCTCCGATGTTGTCCGATTTTTCTTCAATAAAACTGTCTGAGACAGTTTTTTTTTTTTTGATTAGCATCTAGACTACTGCCTCTAAACACACGGAAACATGAAAACAAATCAGGGATAGAAAATGCGGACTGAGGAACCAGATCACAGTTACTTTGCTGTCAAATGTAATGCAATGTAACATTAAACAAAGAGACAATTTAAAAAGAAAAATAATTATTATATTGCCAATATACTGATGGTTAAATAGACCTGAATTTATATTACAAATATTATTTATTATTAATATTATTAATTATTACAAATATTATTTATTAATAATATTTTGATATGAATTATTATTTATATTTTGCATTATACGTCTATAGTTCATTGTTGCGTGCAATTCTCAGACAAATCTCCGTAGTTATCTCTAAGATCTAAATTTCAATATTAAATCCTCACTACGAGTACTTAACTCAACTCTGAATACAGCCTGAATACTGTATTCAACCCTGAATACATTACTAGTTACATTGCATAGTACTATAGTCATATATTCAGGTGGAGCCTTCTGATTCAATTTTACAATCATATTTAGTGTATTCTTCACTGTGGGTTTTGGACATGAATCGCAAATAGTGTAGCGCTCTATGAAGTAAATAGGACGTGGATTTAAAACTCTGTTTCCTGCTTGTAGGCAATGACTTGAGGCTTATTCCCTGCACTAGCAAAGACATTCTGCCCTTCTGTCTGCAGCTCATGCTGGCCTGCTTCAAAGTAAATACATACATGCACACACAATATTATTCACTCACCATCATCATCCCACTTCACAGCTAGATTAGAAATGATATAGAAATTAGCATTGAATGTTCTTGCTTTGAATCTTCAACTGTCTGTTTTTAGTTGCGAGCGTTCACCGAGGGCAACAGAGATGACCTGTCTCTAGGTCATGTGATCGTCCTCCTGCAGCATGATTGGCCACAGGGAGAGACTCTGTTCTTGAAGGCAGTGGACAAAATTTGTGATCAGGGGAGTTTTCAGTACGAGAACTTCTTCAACTACGTCACCAGTATCCTTCACAGTGTGCTAAAATGACCACTAATTAGTGATTCATTGTTGTATGAACAGAGCAAGCATGCATTCAGACTATGCATGGTATGGCATGGTATGTAGAGGGAAGTCCACTTTAACTGTAGCTACAAACAGTGAAGTCTCACAAGAAAGGAAATTCGCTTGATTTTCTGCCTCTAAGGCTACAGTGCAAGCAAACAACCTCCTCATCACCATGTGGTTGAGCCAATCCTTATTTCATTTATGATTGATGATAACAAATCTAACCTAGGTAGCAATCTAGACTAGATAGTTAGCTAAGACTTAGTCCTGTCACGATAATTACGTTATCGACTTATCGTACGATTATATGGACATGACCTTGATCATTTTTGCTGATCTCGATATCACCCATTGTGTTTCCATGCGTGTTTGTTTACATACTAACGAACGTCCCAAGCGAATGCACAAGTGACCGGTAAGTCACGTTGTGAATACGCTCTTTCCATTGCAACGCACTAAAACACGGACATTGAATAACTAAAGCATAAAGAATTCACAGTATTGTATTACAGTAGTGTACTCATTGTAACGTTATTTCAGGAGATCAGATTTTCACAGCAAGGGCAGTTTTCACGTTTTTGTTGATGCGTGTTTAAATTAGTATATAAAATGTGTCAATATTTGGTTTAATTTTGCATTTTCTCGTCGACTAATATTCAGTTGAGTAAAATGAATAAGTATGTCATGACGAAATACTGACTAAATTTAAAGGATATTTACTTCAGAAGACAAAATGACTGAAAACAGACTATGACTGAAAACAGTGAGACAGTTAACATTGGAACTGGCCCGAGAGCCTAGGTTAAATCTGTTGGTTTAATAATTTTATGCATTTTAGTTTAAAAATAAATGCACTTTGTTAACAGCCAGGTTTATTCTTTGTAGTAAACAATAAAACACAGCGCTGTTTTGTTTGTATTTATTCATTGTGCCCCCTTGTGGACTGTTGATTATACAAAAATTTACTGTCCGCTAGTATTTTCCCCTCACTGACGTCAATAACGTCTTGAAAGAATTCAAATATAATTCGAGGTTTGGATATATGTAAGTAAAAATTATAATTATATCAGTGGCTTAAAATGGTCTTAAAATGACTATTGTAATTATTGTATCGCAATTATTTTTGGGACAATATATCATCCAACAAAAGCAGTTATCCTCACATGCCTACCCATACTAGCTAGGAGTGGTAAGAGCATTCTTGAGGTTACAGCTGTTTTTTGTTTTGTTTTTCCATGTCAGCACAAAAAGGTGCTCCAGGTAGCACTTCCTTTGGAGAAAAAAACATCAAGTATGAAAGCAAGTGTAACACCAAGGCATCTTTGTCTTTACTTTCTTTCTTCTTTACTTCAGAATGATATACCACGCTTTACTAAATGCAAAAAAATTTGACCATAGCTTAGCTACAGTGTTGGACAAGTGCAGGTTCTATACACTTATGTAATCTTCTTGTTTTAGTGTTATTAATCCCCTTGACTACCATCCCAGACATCGATATGTTGGAAGAGTTCGCGTACCTCCGTACGACAGAAGGCGGGCGGGTCCAGCTGGAGCTATTGCCCAATCAGGGGATGCTAATTAAGTAAGTTTATATCTTCAAACAAAATAACAATGGCGAAATAATGACAAGTGATTATTTAAGATATTTTATTGTAAAGTTTTGTATTTCTTTTATTTTGGACAAAGTCTCCTGTAGTCGGCTCCTGAATTACTGGCACCCGTTATAAAAATGTGGAAAATGTATATCTTAAAAGGAATGAATAATACATACAAGGTCAAGTGCTTTGTGTTTTGTGTTGAAAGTGTCCCAAGGTGATAGATTTTACATGTGAACAACCTCATATGTGTCATAGTTGAATTTCGCCACATTTTAAGACAAAATAGAACTGTTTAAAAGATAAATTCTTATTATTTGATTTTTTTTTCATAAAAAGGTAAGTTGCAAGGTAAGTCATTTCTCTTGTTTGTATTTAATGTTGGTTGTAGCGTGAATTCCGTTTTGCCCATCCTATTGAACGGTGCCAATAATTTTGGATTTGACGATAATGTGTCTAATGGGAAGAATAATACTTTTACATCCCCCCTCCCCCCTTTCTTTCCTTACCCTACCTTAGCGATTTGGCTTAGCTTCTAGTGAAGACCTCTAATATGCACTGTGTCTGGCTGTTTTTGCTGCAGATGACCTTTGACCTTACACATGGGGTGCATTCAAGACTCAAAATCATGTCAGAACAACCATTAACACCTTTCAGTATAAATACGAAATATAGTGAAAGAAACTCAGTTTTTCATTGATATCGTTAAGGAAGATCCATTACTTTATTTCAGGGGCACTACTTACCCAGAGGGCAATGCAATCTGAAGCAATTTCCTTTTAAGAAAGCTGTTTATTAAATGTAAAAAATCTGGAGAAATCATGTTTTTTTTCATTGGCAGGCAAGCAGTGGTTAATGTAGTTAGAACTGCTTTCTGAGATCCCGTGGCTGGCACTACTTAATAGTTTCCTCATTAACATACCGTATAAAATATAGACCAAAAAGATTGTTCAAAAAAGACTATCAAAGTCTGTATCCAAGTTACAGTGTTAGTAAAGTTATGTAGATAATATTTGGTTACTGCAACCAATCACTTTGTGTAAAACATGCTTAGAGAGATAAATAGCTAGCTTGTTTAGTTGTTAGCTAGTATGTTTTTCTTCTCTTCAGGGAAACACCACTTTATTTAATGGAGCTGTTAGCTAGCTATTTATGACGGGGTCACTCCTATGTTCCTAGGGTCATATGTTCCTCAATTCAACATTCTGTTAACACACATTAAGTAAAATTTTCCAAAGGTTTTATGTAGTCAGGACTCGTTTTTCCCAGGGCCCTATTAACTTTATTACCTCTTAATTTTAAACACCAAAGACACATTTAAATGAATGACAACATACATTAGTTTAAAATCCATCCTTGATCCACACATGAAAGTTATGAACTTGGAAAATTATCTACCCTCATTTGTGCTGCTGTGAAAATAGCTGTTGGTCTACGTTCATACCGTTCAACCGTTCAAAGCGATATGTCAACGTGTCCGCCATAATGATCCCGGCAAGACTGCCCTATAAACAAAATACAAGTAAACAGGGGAGCTGCGGTTTTTCTGGATAAAAAGCACAATAATGTTTTCATTTCTCAAACAATTTCAATGGTTTATGATCTATGTGAAGTACAAAAAAAGTTAAGTCTCCAGTTACTTAGAATCTCGATAGTTAGACTAGAAAATTATTCGTCATAAGGAATTGTGAAAACTCACACTTGTCAAGCATAGATTTGGCTTATTTTTCTTGTTTAATAAATGCTGAGATATCCCTAATGTAAGATAATTTACTGTACATGAAATGTGCATAAAGTTTTTTATTCATTGTGGAACTGGCCTTTTCTGTCTTCAACCCCATCTTTTAGCTTTTCTTGTGCTCCAGGTTGGAATTCTGTTAACAAAGCTCGATCATTTTTAAATACTGTAAAAAGAAATCTAAATAGTGCATCTTTAAGTACTAACAATTGACTATCATTGTACCAAAATGGAACAAAATCAGCAAATACAAATCAAATAGTGAGACACTGGCAGTCAGTCTGCTTTCTATATTTTATTAACAATAAAAGGATACAGATGTACTCCAAAACAGACAATTACAACGATAATTATAAGATAGTCCTTTATTGATCCGGTAAAACAGTTACAGTTGCACTGGTAAAACCCATTTATGTGATGATGATGATGATGATAATAATGATAAAAATAATAATAATAGATTTATAATAGCTAATAATAACAACAACAACAACAACAACAACAAGCCACGATTTGATGGCAAGCTATTAAATCATTATAGCCTATCGATACACCTACTGTTTGGAGATGAGTGGGGCAACTGAATAAGTTCAGCTCCATCTCTAATCCTGACAGTTTGACCTGTCCTGTCAAAATCCTCCAGCTTGAAATGCTCACTGCATAGCACGGAGGACTCACTTGCGGAAACACCTTCCCTTCTTACAGCACCTTCCCACTTCCTCCTCAGCTGTTTCTCTTTGGGAAACCTTAACAGTATGAGAAAAGTTAGCTAGCCAACAATCTACAGTAAGATTCACAATATGTCAGTCGCTCAGCCAAAACAAGGATGTCATAAAAATCTGTATGGAGAAAAACAGCAGTATAGATGAAAATCTCGATTACGGGCAATTTAGTTTATAATATAAACTATAATATAAGATGAGACTTTTTAATGTTGCCCGGACCAATATGGCGGTGACGTTGACGTACCATCCAGCAGCCAGTGCGGCGTCTATGTATTTATATGTCTGATTAGTACGCTATCTAGTTAGCATCCCATCTAGTTTGTGTGCTAAATTGCCACTAATCCAGATTATTAATACAGTCATTCACTCCGTATTTTATATATATCATTTTTTACTGTTTATCTCCATCCTTTCATTTTACTAAATACTTTTATATATTTTTATTAAAGATTTCAAGAGTGATAAATGGCTATAGTAAATAGCTACCTAGCTTGATAGTTAGCTACTGTGCAATGAAAACCACTCACTGTAACACTAAGAATAATGCTTTAATGTATGTAATGTAGCTCCTCCTGAAGCTAGTTGATTCTAAGTTAAATTGAATGAAGTAGTAGCGTTGTTGTAAAGCTAGCTAGCAAAGTATTAATTTTATTAATACCTATTTTATTAAAGTATTAATACCTAGCTTGATAGTTAGCTACTGTGCAATGACAACCCTCACTGTAACACTAAGAATAATGTTTTCATGTATGTAATGTAGCTCCTCCTGAAGCTAGTTAATTCTAAGTTAAATTGAATGAAGTAGTAGCCTTGTTGTAATGCTAGCTAACAAAGTATTAATTTACCTGCAAGTTAAGTAGCTTTTGCAAACAGTTATCAGTTTAATGAAAAAGACCATTTAACTTTTTGCTAGCTCATTGGCAAGTTGGCTAATAAGTCTGCTAGTTAGCATGTTAGCTAGTAGTCCATCAAGTTACTTTGCTAATGTGGCAGTAATCCAGATTATTAAAGTGGAGTTTGTCTAGTGCTAACCACAATCACATTTGTCAGTGATTTTGTGGATAATGGGAGTGATGCACGTGTCATTTGTTTTTGTGGATAATTATTAATGTTTTTATCATCTTTTGTTTTTACATACCTTTGGTAAATATATATTTATCCGACATTAAGTGATAACTTGGCTTATATTTGCGGTCTTGAATGCAGCCCTGTATTTGGGGTGTTGATGAATTGGTGTTTGATGTCCATAGGAACCCCAGCCCCGCCCTGGGGGTGGAGTTAAATACCCTGCTGCTTCCTGGGGCTCAGAAGGCTGACAGGTACCCCACCCTCGTCATTAAACTTTGCCCATCCCCAAACTCCGCCCCCAGCCTTCTCATACGCCGCAACGCGTCGCTATATATTTCCCCCTTTTACGTTTCTTTATTTTGCAGGATTTTCATTTCACAAGTGTTTTAGTTTTGATTCATGGCATCTGTTGCAGTTTTGTCTCATTTTCTGTTGTTGTCGTTGTTTTTGTTGTTGTACATTTGGATGAATCAAATGTGATGTTTCAGTATCATTATCAATGTTTTACTATGCAAAGATTCCCAACATCTGCATATTTTACTATTGTGTTGTGGAGCCTGTCACAAAATATCTGCCGTCTTTTGTCTGTTTTTTTTTTTTTTTTTTTAAATTGAGGATCACACAGAGATGTGTGTGTGTGTGTGTGTGTGTGTGTGTGTGTGTGTGTGTGTGTGTGTGTACAGTGCATCCGGAAAGTATTCACAGCGCTTCACTTTTTCCCCTTTTCGTTATGTTACAGCCTTATTCCAAAATGGATTAAATTCATTATTTTCCTCAAAATTCTACAAACAATACCCCATAATGACAACTTGAAAGAAGTTTGTTTGAAATCTATGCAAATTTACTAAAAATAAAAAACAAAAAAAGCACATGTACATAAGTATTCACAGCCTTTGCCATGACACTCAAAATTGAGCTCAGGTGCATCCTGTTTCCACTGATCATCCTTGAGATGTTACTACAAATTGATTGGAGTCCACCTGTGGTAAATTCAGTTGATTTGGACATGATTTGGAAAGGCACACACCTGTCTGTATAAGGTCCCACAGTTAACAATGCATGTCAGAGCACAAACCAAGCCATGAAGTCCAAGGAATTGTCTGTAGACCTCCGAGACAGGATTGTACCGAGGCACAGATCTGGGGAAGGGTACAGAAACATTTCTGCAGCATTGAAGGTCCCAATGAGCACAATGGACTCCATCATCCATAAATGGAAGAAGTTTGGAACCACCAGGACCCTTCCTAGAGCTGGCCACCCGGCCAAACTGAGCGATCTGGGGAGAAGGGCCTTAGTCAGGGAGGTAACCAAAAACCCAAGGGTAACCAAAAACCACCTCTGCAGCACTCCACTAATCAGGGTTGTATGGTAGAGTGGCCACACGGAAGCCACTCCTCAGTATAAGGCACATGACCGCCCGCTTGGAGTTTGCCAAAAGGCACCTGAAGGACTCTCAGACCATGAGAAACGAAAGATTGAACTCTTTGGCCTGAATGGCAAGCGTCATGTCTGGAGGAAACCAGGCACCAGTCATCACCTGGCCAATACCATCCCTACAGTGAAGCATGGTGGTGGCAGCATCATGCTGTGGGGATGTTTTTCAGCGGCAGGAACTGGGAGACTAGTCAGGATTGAGGGAAAGATGAATGCAGCAATGTACAGAGACATCCTTGATGAAAACCTGCTCCAGAGCACTCTGGACCTCAGACTGGGGTGAAGGTTCATCTTCCAACAGGACAATGACCCTAAGCACACAGCCAAGATAACGAAGGAGTGGCTACAGGAAAACTCAGTGAATGTCCTTGAGTGGCCCAGCCAGAGCCCAGACTTGAACCTGATTGAACATCTCTGGAGAGATCTGAAAATGGCTGTGCACCGACGCTCCCCATCCAACCTGATGGAGCTTTAGAGGTCCTGCAAAGAAGAATGGGAGAAACTGCCCAAAAATAGGTGAGCCAAGCTTGTAGCATCATACTCAAAAAGACTTGAGGCTGTAATTGGTGCCAAAGGTGCTTCAACAAAGTATTGACCAAAGGCTGTGAATACTTATGTACATGTGCTTTTTTGTTTTTTATTTTTAAAAAATTTGCAAAGATTTCAAACAAACTTCTTTCATGTTGTCATTATGGGGTATTGTTTGTAGAATTTTGAGGAAAATAATAAATTTAATCCATTTTGGAATAAGGCTGTAACATGACAAAATGTGGAAAAAGTGAAGCGCTGTGAATACTTTCCGGATGCACTGTATGTGTGTGTGCGCGTGCATGGGTGTGGTTTCACATTGTGACTTGAGTGCTTTCAGGTCGTGACCGAGATCATGAATCACATGATCTCAGTTGAGGTTTGAAAACATTTTGACACTGTAAAAGTTTTTAATGTCTGGTTGTTTGTCACAAAGCAAGTTTGAAATCGTGAGTGCAAAATGCACGCTCACTCAGTCTCGTTTCCGCTTTTTCAGGCATCACACTGTGACTCGTGGCATTACCAAAGGTGTGAAAGAAGATTTCCGGCTGGCCATGGAACGCCAGGTGTCTCGCTGCGGAGAAAATCTACTCAGCGTGCTACACCGATTCTGCATTAATGAGAAAATCATTCTCATCCAGTCCTTACCATGAACTCAGCCGCTTAGAAGAAAAAAAAATCAACCCTGAATAAATTCCGTATTAATCGTCAACAACATCCAATATTTATTTTGGAATAAAATTCGAAGTTGTTAATCTCTACCTATAGAGAGTGATGCAGCCATGCTTTAGTTTTTTAATCTGTCCAGCTCTCCTCATCTGTACACAACAGATCAGCTTCCAAAGCTTCAATTTTCATGCTAAGAATGTACCACTTTCAACGCTATTACTCTTGTCATCTCATAGCTCACTAGCTAACTGAGCAAAGTCCCTGCTGTAACTCGGCTCAACTGGGCCATATAGCTGTATTGTATTCTGGAACTTACATTTGCTGTCTCCACTACATCTACATTGGATTTGTCATTAATACGACAATATTAATGTTTTAGGAGCTAGCAACAAATATCTAACCATTATCCTACGCATCTTCTACACATGTTTAATTTGTTTCAGGGAGGACTTTTCTGTTGACTTCTGCCCTATGCCCTAATTCTAACTGAATTTGCAATGTTCATGCGAAAAGCTTATTTTTCAACTTGATACTGTTTACTATTACTATGGTTTACTTTTGTGAATTGTCTAGGTTTAGAGTTGCCTATTTTGGATAAGCACAGACAGAGACCTCAAACAGGAGTGTCTTTCTTTTAACGGGGTAATGGAATCTGGTATATTTCCCTGTTAAAGCTTGTGGAATTGCATATTGCAAAACGTTAGGGTAATTGGTTGCAATGGTTGCATCCTGGCCTATGAAGAACCCCTCAGTGTTCTTAAGGTGTTTATGTCCAAGTAATTATGTTTTATGTATCATTGCTTTGTAATTTCTATGTTTGGTTATCTAATAGACTTGGAAATGTTACTTGTATTGGCAGCAATTGAGATCAGACTTTGAAATCACAGGAAAAAAAACAGAATAATAATTATAATTTTATATATATATATATATATATATATATATATATATATATATATATATATATCACGTAATTAATCTTGGACCCACACACATTGTATAAACGTCTTTAATTTCAAATAAGGAACACTTTTTTTCTTTATCTATGTTTTTAAAATTATTGTAACTTTATATTGTATTTGAATTGCATACTTTAAATTGTTGTATACCTCATGAACTTTGAGACTTGGCAAAAAATAAATAACCTGTTTTGAACTGAATCAATGGATAGTTGAGATCTTTACTGCATTTATATATTCTGCAACTGTTGTGGTAATTTGTTGTTGTAGTGCACTGTTTAGATCCTTCTACTTCTTTTGTAATTGGTTTGTCCTCTCATTCCCATTCTCTCTCACCACAATCAGGTAGATCTGCTTGCAGTGCAGCACGCAGGTTTGCCCAAAACAGTCTCTGTTTGGCTTTGTCCTGGGGCCACTCTAAGTAAGTGCGTCTGGCCATCATTGCCTTTAGCTGGTAATACTTAGAGGGTATTAGATAAGTAGGCAACGGCTCTAGCAGAATGAGGATGATATTATCCATACCTCGTGTTATCCACTGGTGGCTAGCGAAGTAGAGCTCATAGTGACACCAGTCACTCTGCACAAAATGAGAGGACAGCACAAAGACGCAGCATCTACTTTGTTCTATGCAGTGGAGGATGTTGTCTAAGATTGGCCTTCCTGGGATGAAGTCTCGCTCGTGGTGACACACTCGCAGTCCATTTTGGGTTGCAGAGTCCTCACCTTCAAGTTTGGGCAAGAGTTGACCTATAACCCAGTTGGCATTTCTTTGGCTATAGGAGATGAAAGCATGGAAGTGTACTCCTTGGAGATCTTCTTGTCGTTGCTGGGAACTTCGGGCATGGTGCTTTGCACGAGTCCATTTCCAAATCATGCTTATATACCAAGGAAGATCTAGTTGTTGGCATAGAATTCCTATAGCAATGACCAAAATTATGGCTGGGACCAAAATGGTTACTGCCAGTAGCCCAGCATTGCAAGTGATCTCAAGCATACTGAAGTTTTTAAGCATTGCTTTTCTCCAGTACTCTGGGTAACTACATCGATACCCATCTGGCCAGTGAGCCACGGTGATTCTTTGGTACTTCCAAGAATTTGAGCCACCCAGTGTACCCTTTTCATCAATAAGGTTGGTGAATTCTCGCAAAGGGCAGGTACAGATGTAGGGATTCATACTCATATCCACTACAGTTAGGTGTGGACAGGTCTTGAGAGAGCCTGTTGATGGCGCATGCAGGAAGTTCCCACGTAGCACAAGTTTCTGTAGTTTTGGATACCCCAGGCAGTCTGGGAGATCCAGCAGACGATTTGCCGTAAGATCTAGAACTTTGAGAGAGTCCAGACCAGAAATATTTGCTGGAATTGCGCTAATGTGGTTGTTCTGGAGGTTTAGATTGACTAGAGCAGTTGGCAAGCATTTAAACACAGTCTGGTCAAACTCATTAAAAGATAAATCCAAGTGGCTGATTTTCGAAGGCCAAGTGCATCTGCCCTGAGTTTCCTCATAAGTCAGTGAATTCTGGCTAAAGTCCACATGTCTTAGAGAGCTCATTAGTTGAACTCTTGAAGTCAGTGGCATCAACTGTCTAAGGTTATTGCGCTTCAAGACCAATATCTCCAGATTGCTCAAGGTGTTACATTCCCCAAGAGGATCTTTAAATACATTTTCAGTTAGGACACAGTCAGATAAATCAAGCATCTGTATCATGCTAACAACCTTTGGGCAGGTCATATGGACTATTGGTGACTGGGCAAAAGTTAGATTTCTTGCAGGTATATTGATTATGAAGTCATATAGACTCAGCTGATTAAAAATGAACACAGTCACTGATGCTTGTCTAATGCTGAAGGAATCTAAAGAGTAGCCTTGGATCACAAAATAATCTCCATTCATATCATAAAGGGTAAGATTAGACATACTGAACTGGCAGATAGTTGACATTAAGGCCCTGTTGGTAAGGGCTGTTATTACCTTCCATGTACTCCAAACAGAAGATAAATGTAAATTAACCGTTTGAATGCGTACTTTGCGTGTCACAAGTATTCCAAGGAAGTCCTCTGGATTGTATAGCCCCCTTAGCTCTACTTGTTTAAAGGATGCCAAAGCGTCAACAATTATTGGGAGATCAAATACATTACTGGGCATTAGGATGACAATTTTGTCTGTTTTTGCACCAGTGAGACTTCCATTTTCATACACCATCAAATCTTGAGCCTGAATGAAGAGAGTTTGGAGATGGAGGTCAGAGATGTTAACAAAGTTGTTGTTCTGAATAATCCTGGCACTCAAACCAAGCCATTTAAGTTTCATGAGTTTGGAAAACTCATACCCCAGTGCCATAACTGCAAACAAGTTGGATGACAAGTCCAAATACTGTAGGTTTTGTGCTTTCACCAGGTATTGTTGGTGGGACAGATTTTTCAGGCTGTTGTGGGACAGATCCAGTGTTGCCAGAAGAGGAGTGGAAATAAATGTGTCTGGGTGTATATCTTCAAGAATGTTCCAGGAGAGATTTAGAAAATGGAGCCTGGGTGTTCTATGGAAGTCATGTTTCTTCAGGGTCCAAATTCGATTCTGAGACACATCTAGGCATTGAACAGATGGGGGGAGATCAGGGGGAACTGCAGAAAGGTTTCTGGAAGAGTAGTCAAGAATAAACGTCTCCATGTTCAGCAAGGAGGAATATGGTGAAGACACCAGGAGTGCCACCACTGACAACCAGGGGAGCCCTTGAGCCTTCATTAGTGCAAGTATTATCTGTTAAAAGGACAACATTAAAAACTGGATTATAGACGTTCGTTAGTAACATTTGCAAAAAATCTCCCTTGTTTGTTTATGTCAGTTACATTCTATTGCTTCACAATGTGCAAAGGTGGCTTTTAGGACTTTTTTTTATTTTGGGGGGTGCTTCAATTCAAGCCAAAGTTACCATTAGTATTACCCTTTTGACTCTTCTGGCTTTATTCCCACATTCAGATGTACAAATTTGCATTCCTTTATATTGACATTTAGATGTAAAATAAAAGAATATGTCCATGTAATGGGACAGCAAAAACATTAAAAAGCATTTTCTGAATTTCTATTTGAAATATATTTAAGTAGTCTGTCGTGTTTACAGAATTACTGATGGTTTAATGATTTTATTCTTAAAATGTTGCTTAAATGAATAATTAATTAATTAATTAATTAATTAAAAAGAGCCATTACATTAATTTCATGATAGTTTCCCTGGCAATGCCAGCTATTTAAACAAGAAATATCACACTGAAGTTAGTAAGAGTTCGATCAGAACAAATGACTACCTAACCCATCTGGTTTCAGTACTGCTTTTCTGTTCCTTAGGGGAAGAGCTTCCTTAATACACTAAAAGCAAGTTTTGAACACTTTGTGGCTTTAGTAATAAAAAGTTCCATCTGTCATTCAGTCTTAACACAAATAGAACTTTATAATAATGTCTCGACTTCTCATGTGGTTTAGTAGTATATTATTAAAGTTTGAGTGAACAGTGTCCTTTTCATTCAGTGAATTTGTCAAGTTTGTCAAATTTGTCAACTCCATTAATTAAAGCATTAGTAATAATGACAGGTTACTTACCAAGGAAGAATTCTGCGTTATTTGTTTGCTGAATGTTCTGCTGAGTGGGTGATGGGGATTAACAGTAGCACATCTCATGTTGTTTTAGTAAAGCATAATAGTCAAATTATGAAGTCGTACTTCTGCTTCCTGCTTTCTTTTTAAATAGCACTTCCCGCCACATACCCCACAAAAGAAGGCGTTTGCATGAAAGATGAAAGCAGAGTTGAGATTTAGAATTTGTAGAATAGATTTAGAATTATATATATTTTATCATTTTTAACTGATATATATATATATATATATATATATATATATATATATATATATATATATATACACACACACATCATTTAAAAATGATAAAATATATATACAATAGACACTCTATATATTATATATAATATATACTCTCTATATATCTATATATTCTGTGACACATTGCCATGTGGGAACAAAGGGGTGCCTGTGCCACATCTCAATCTGCAGCAAGCACCCAAATGTGGAAAGAAAAAAAAAGGATTAACATTTTCTTCAGATATTTTGGTAAATAAGTAAACTTTTATTGGGACCTCTCCTTCATGATAAATGTGCAAAACCACTTTTCCCCCAACATGTAAGTTAGGATGTGGTATACTGTACTGTATTTAACCTTGGGTTATTTCTACTGGTCATTTGATAGAAGACAAAATGTGGTGTAATCTTTCCTTTCCATAATAAATTACTAAAATCCCAGCGATACATCAGTAACCATTACATTACTCCACTTCTTCTTGTCAAACTAATCTAGTCTGAATTGGGCTTTAGTTCTATTTTGTGAACTGGACGAATGGTCTGGCTTTATATAGCTCAGAAGCATGACCGTGTGTGTGTGTGTGTGTGTGTGTGTGTGTGTGTGTGTGTGTGTGAGTCAGTAGCCTCAAGCTGCTACATGTAACCTCAGTGACACTAACTTCCACAAGATGTACATTTGACTCCTCTTAATGGGTGTGCAAATACACACAAACTCTGATAATGGATTTACAAACACTGATAATGGTACAGATGCGTTTCAGGATCATGTGTGTGTGTGTGTGTGTGTGTGTTTCCATTTGATGAAATCAAAGCCCTGGATACTGCACCAAACCAAACATCAAGGCTCACAAACATAGCACAAATACAGCAACACACACACACACACACACACACACACACACACTCAGTGTTCACTGAGCTATAACTCACAAGTGTAGGTGGTCTAACAAAGTGCCCTAATACTATACAAATGAGGCATAACAGAATTGTCTCTATTTCTATCTCCCACTTTCTCTTGGTTTCTGTTCCTTTTTCTCTCTTCCCCTTTTCCCCCCCTTTTTTCTTTCACTGTTGGTCTTTCCCTCTCTTTTCTCCCCATCCTAATTTTCATTCTTTCTTTCTTTCTTTCTTTCTTTTGTCTCTCTGTATCTTTACCTGTATACTCCCCATCTTCATCTTTCTTTCTTTCCTTTTTTCTTTTTAATTTTTTGAAAGGGAATTTATTTGGTTTTCTTTTTTTACTTTTTTAATTATTGCTTTGTTACAATGTAGGTATCAATGTGTTTTTCAATGATATTGGTTTGACCCAATAAAGGTTTTTTTATTCTTTCTTTCCTTTTTGTCTCTCTATATGTGTCAGACTCTTTCCTCTTCTCTTTCGCGTATCTCTATTGTTTCTTTTATCTTGTTTTCCTTGTTTTTTTCTTTCTTTCACTGTTTATCTTTCTTTCTTCTCTCTATCTTCTTTTTTCTTTCTTTCTTACTTTCTTTCTTTCTTTCTTTCTTTCATCTCTCTGTATATAAATGTCTGACTCTTTCCCCTTCTCTTCTATTTTCTTTAATCTCTTTTTCCTTGTGTTTCCCCTTCTTTTTCACTGTTTGCCTTCCCCTTAAGTTAGACAATAGTAGAGGACATTTCAGGTAGTTGAAGTGAGGGTGAGGGCGGGGGCGGGGGGGGGGGTGTTGCATGTCGGTCTTCTTCTTTTTTATTGAATTTTGTGCCCATCAGACCATCTACAAAGGATTCAGGCAGCATTAACAACAAAATAACAAACATCACAGAGAATCATAGAAAAGAAATAGTTACATCCATCCCTGTCTTCCTTATTAAACCAAAACCATGAGAAAGCAGGTACCATAAATACATATTATGTGTTTCCTTCCTTAAGAAAAGGAAGAATGTGTTCCATGAAATGTTAGGAAGGAGAGATCTTTTTTCCAAGTTGTTTCAATTTTGCATAATTTGATTTTATGATAATTTGTAGCAGTTAAAACATTTGTAAATGAATGTTTGCTTATTTCAACTTAAATATTTTTCTTATTTTAATGAACTGCAATATATGGTTTGTTTGTTTTTATTTTATAACTGTATGAATGCGTATTCTAATTTACATACTTCTATATATATTCTGTATATAAATATTTCTAATATATTTCTAATTTTCTATTTTAATTACTTTGTTTCTTACCATGTACTGTAGAAACAGTTTCTTTTCCCTGCATAATAATACACAAGTGAAATACAATGAAAGGAAAGGCTGAGTATTGTTGTTGGGGTTTTTTTTTCTTTTTTTTTCTACCTTGCAGTGTTCTCTCAATTTGATTTAATTTACTCCATCCTGGTTGCGTCCCAAATCACCATCACATCCTGTTTCAGTGTCCCAATTGGATGTACCTTATGAAAGCTGTCATCACATCTAGCTGGTAAAATCTGATTTCCTAATGTTTGATTTGATTTACACATCTGACCCTGCAGCATATCTTCCTATATGGTGTGTTGTTTTATTTATAAATAATTTTTATTCGCTCGAAGATTGTGAGTAAGAAGACACCAGCCTAAATGATTCACAAGGAGAAAATGTAACATGGTCTTCAAATAAACAGCGTTTTTTGTTAACAGTTTTCTAAGCTTAGTTTTTGCTAATCATGGTTTATGAATGCGCTGCCAGAGTTTTCGTTTATGCTCTCAATCTTTTATTTTACAATCAGCAAGTTTACATTCGTCATTCTGGCAGAAAACTCTTGTGTACGTGGGGCTTAACATTAGCGAAAACGAAGGTCAGAAAACTGTTAACAAAGAATGCTGTTTATTTAAAGACCATGTTACATTGTTGCCACTGAGTTCACTGTTTTCAATTTCAGAGTGTTTTTCTTCTTTCTCATTGTACATTTTTATTCATTTCTTGAAAAGCTACGTTCAGTACTTTTTGCACAAATTTAATTCCATAGGTTTAATGCGGTATTTTTTTAAACTCTGAAATGGTGAATATTTAATTTGTTAAAATTTAAGTAAAGTACTATGGTTTAATTATATTAAAAAACAAGTAACATTACAGTGAACCATGTACTTAAGTACTATAAAAAGAGTATATGTAGTTGTATTGATTACTTTTCAGCCCTGATCAGGATGAGCACAGGACAGTCTTTATGATTACAGCAGCAGTTCTTAAATACAAATCTACAGTATCCAAGTGAAATTATACATGGAAGCAAGGGCGAGACATAAGCGTAAACTGGTTTTGGAGGTGCAAATCTTTATGGTATCTATGTGGGACCATCCAGAACAGCACAATGTGAGCTCCAGATAAAGGAATGAAACAGGAGAAGCGCATCAGGATGAATCAGCCATTCTCATAATAACCTCATAATTGGTGACATCTGACATTTTAAACACTAAAATTTAAATTCCTACTCAGAAATTCTGGATGGTGTCCACTACCTATAGTTCAACAAATAACTTCATATAAACAGTTTAAAATGAGATTGTAGTAATATTTCAACATACAACAGCAGTTCTTAGGTACAAATCTACAGCATCCAGGTGAACTTATCCACTGAGCCCTGTGAACTGATGTAAAGGAAAAACATGCATCTCACATTTTTTAAAATGTGCAATTCTTGCAAGCTGCTGTGATTTCTAATTAAGCGTTTAAATAGTAAGGTTCTTGCAATGAAAACATTGTCTTCCTCTCTCTCTAAAGTGTGATGGGGGGAGAGGCAGGAAGACAGGGAAGAGTTGATAGTTGCGTTTAAGGATTAGAGTTCATGTTAATCATTGATCAGAGGTCCTCCTTCCTGGCATCAGCGAGCTTTTGAGTGTGTGTATATGTGAGTAAGACAGAGAAAGAGAGAGAGAGAGAGAGTCATAGGGTAGTAGGCAGGTAAAGAACTCAGATGTCCTCTTCCCATCTACGATACAGCTCATTTTTCTTCTCGTCCAGGATGAGTCCTGGTTCTGGTTCTGACCCGGTATCATTTGCTTCTGTGTTTTTTTAAAGATGACCCGTGTCCTCTTTCTGTCCTTCCTCCTCATGACAACAGGAGTCTGGGACATAGCACAGTGTTCATCAGGTGACGGAAAGAGCTTATGGTACGAGTCACTGAACCAAAGCGAGTTCTTGTCTGGAACATTCCCTAAGGGATTCCTCTGGGGTGTTGGAACTGCAGCATTTCCAACTGAAGGATCATGGGATCAGGATGGGAAAGGACTATCTATCTGGGACCACTTTACTCACCGCACTGTTGGAACAGGGAACAACATGAGCACCGTGACAGCAGACACAGCCAGCGGCAGTTACACACTCTGGGAAAAGGACATTGAATCACTTCGGTACCTTGGAGTCAAATTTTACTCTTTCTCGATATCATGGCCACGTATTTTCCCAGACGGCAATGCCACAGGACAACCAAATCTTGCTGCGGTGGATCATTATCGGCGCCTGATTGGCCGGTTAAAAGCACTTGATTTGGAGCCTGTAGTGACTCTGTTTCACTGGGACTTGCCCCAAACCCTACAGGAGGAATTGGGAGGCTGGAGGAACGTGAAATTGGTGAAGATTTTCGCTGAATATGCTACATTTTGTTTTAAAACATTTGGCCAAGATGTGCGATACTGGATCACTATACACAACCCACTCCTGATCGCATTTCTGGGCTACGGGACGGGGATTCATGCGCCAGGGGTGTCCGGCGACCCTGCTGACCCTTTCATCGTCGCACACAACCTCATCAGGGTGAGCACAAGGTCGAGAGGTCAAAGGGGAATCGGGGGGAGGGGGGGTTCATTTTTTCTCAGTTAGATGTTTTGGAGAGAATAATAGCCGTTTATAGGCGTAGCTTTGACGATAGAACTGAACAGAGAATAGAACTTTACTTCAGTATAGATCAAGTCGCCATGTGTGTCTTGAAATATTTTATAGTCAAAGGACAAGTAGTCATACCTGCTAATTATGCTGATAGAAATAAATATTTTGAGCTAGATCTCTGCTTTAATAACAAAAAGTTTTTAACAAAACTAAGGATGAATTTCCTTATCAGGCTGTCTATGTCTGAGCATTGAAGAGGAATCCACTGCAGACTGCAGAAAAATTAATAATTAATCACACTGTCACAATGTCATACCACTTTTTACACTACAGCACTTTTGAATTGTTGAACATGGTCACTCAGAAGGTGTTGGTTTATTTTCCTTTAACTGCAGCTCTGACAAGAGTTCCAGCTGTAAAGCCACTTATAAAGGGACTGGTATGGTGGATGCTCCATGTAACCAAATTGTTTATTAAAGTGCTCATTGGTATCATTGATATGGTAATGTTTCTGTGGAAACTGGAAGAATAAGTTTTCCGACATGAGAAAGTCTTCAGGACAGAGGAGTTTGTGTGCATTCTGTTTTCTTGTTACATTTTTATTTGCCATATTAATTTCATTTTTCATGTGAAAAATGGTGGAAACCTCTTTCCTGTATGTGTGTTTCTCTGCCCTGTGACGCATAGTTCAAAAAGATGTCATTTTGGCTTCTTGTGTCTGGGAAGAAGCAGGCCTTCATCATCCCTGGCTTCTTAGCTGTTGTATGTTAGGCGAATGCTGGATGGTTGGTGGGAATTGATAGGTGACCAAATTAGGGTGAAAATGGAAGGAAAAAAGTTAACGCGTCATTCTTTAATGAATAAAAAAAATTGCTCATTTTGGCAAATTGCAGGGGTATAAGAGGACACTTAGAACACTTCAAGACATTATGGTATAGGAAAATAATCAGCTTGAGAGCATTACACTATCCCGTTGCTAATTACTTTCCAACAATAGCATACGCTGTTCTGTTACATTCTTTACAAATATAGTCAATCAACCAAGACATGTTGGGGTCTGAAAATTGTTTCTTTAGTTTCACACAGAAGCTTAGAGGCTAGTCTTGCTAACAAGTAGGCTAAGATTATAGCTGCTAGTTTGGATTTTAGAAGTGATTCAAGTGATAATATAATTTAAATTTCATTTTAGATTTTTTTTTTTTTGATGCAAATTTGATCAGACAAGTATTTTGACCTGGATGAAAAATAAGTGTATATATTTTTATTCCATAGGCTCACGCTACAGCCTGGCACGTTTACAACAAGCACTTCCGTCCCCATCAGCATGGCCAAATCTCCATCACACTCGGCTCATATTGGGTGGAGCCTTTCAAAGCCCAGGCTACACCAGCAAATGTGGAGATGTGTCAGAAGTCTGTAGAGGCTGTGATAGGCTGGTTTGCGGAACCTATTCATGGAGATGGGGACTATCCATGGTCTCTACGTTCCTCCCACTTGGGCCTGGTCCCAAATTTTACACCAGAGGAAAAGCTTTCGGTGCGTGGCACCGCTGATTTTTTCTCGCTGGCGTTTGGGCCTGATTCAGTACGCGCAGGAAGAGTTTTGGCCCGTTTCGGCCAGACAGGGGCACTGAACCTAAGAAAAATTCTTGGCTGGATCCAGAAGGAGTATGAGGACCCTCCAGTGCTGGTGGCAGAGAGCAGTTGGTTCTCTGACGCCTCTGTGGGAGTGGAAGACACGGTGGCCATTTACCTCATGAAGAGATTTATTAACCAGGTGCTTCAAGGTTAGAGGAGATGGTGAATATGAGTCTCAGTGAAAATAATAATAGCAACATTTTGTATAATGAATTTTTTGCATCAAAAGAAATTACTCAGGCACAATAATAGACACAAAGCAGAACATTAAAAGCATGCAAAGCAATGTATATATTTTAATCTTTAGATTATCCTAGTTTTATTATGCAGTTTGCTAGAATTCTAATGGTTATCAAGTTTACCACTACATGCGGTAAATTAGGACTTTCAATATAATTGAAAACCCTTGTGTTTTTCCTCAAAAAACCCCAACAACATTATAATCACGTTTGCTCGTGTTAAGCCACTTACAGAGTGAATTACAAACTTTCAACTTCAAACAGTGACATACATTTAATGATTTATGCAAGTGTTATACATTTAGGATACTGTGTATGTTTGTGCTTTAGCGGTGGTCGTGGACCAGGTGAAGGTCTTTGGCTACACAGCCTGGTCTCTGGTGGATGGGTTTGAGTGGAATAGCGGCTACAGCATAAGAAGAGGACTATTCTACATCGACTTCAACCACCCTGAGCGCAACAGAGTCCCGAAATCATCAGCGCAGTACTACAGACAGATCGTCAAGGACAACGGCTTTCTTAATGATGAGACAGAGCGAGACATTGATGGCCATTTTCCCTGCAATTTCCAGTTTGGAGTAGCAGACTTTATCTTGCAGGTCAGGGAAAATGGAAAATAGGACACTATTTTCTTTTTGCTACCACATTTTGTACATTAATTATATTGTGGCCATTTCATAGGGTTTTTACAGTAGGCCTGAACTCGGACATAACCGAGTTCAGGCTTAGCTAGCTAGGGGCTAGCTAGCAAGACAAATTAGATGGCTAGCTAGCAAGACAAACTTTATTTACTCACCCTCAAGTTGTTCCAAACCTGTATGCTGTTATATTTTCAGTGAAACACAAAAGGAGAATTTTGAAGAATGTTTACACTGCTATACTATAAAAGCAGTCCATACTATACAAAGCCCTCGTATGCCCACTTGAAGTATAGTTTTTATGGTGCATTTATAGTGCATCTTAAACACTCATGATCACTATCTTCTGCCATTTTATGGAATAGAGCTATTTTATGGAATAGAGTGGAAAATAGTGGGGGGGGGGGGGTCTTCTTTTATGTTATGAAACAGTATTTGAGTTTGGAATGACATAAAGATAAGTAAATGATTTTTAGGTGAACTATCCCTTTAACTTTTTGACCACAGACCTGACAAGGACATATCAAAATACGACGGTTGCAGACACTTAGGGGTTCAATGTCCAAAAAAAAAAAAAAAAGAATTAAAAGAATAAAGAAAAATAGTTAAATAACTAGATTTGCAAAGAATATTTTATTTAAATAAATGATTCTGTCCTAACCACAACCTAAAACACACTTGATTCAAATCCACACATCTGATCATGTTCTAGTTGAAGTCTGAAGATTATAACTCTCCCACTTTTAGTTTTATTAATCATTTTCTTAGATAAGTGAATTTACCGAAAGGCTACCAGTAAAGGCAGGTAACCACATTCGTTACATTCATTCACAATATGCACACATTCATTCTTAAACATCTGCCTAATATGCAGAAAACAGTTCCATTAATGTTTCTTCTCTTGTCACATTGACAATAACACATTACATTATATGAATCACGTAAATGTTTGCATCCCTGAATATTATTGTCAGTCGTTTAACGTTTCTGTCGTAAAACAGTTGTCAAATATTAAACTTTAACTACTTAGAATACATCTTATCTCACACTCTTTCACCATTAAAACTGGATCATCACACGGCATCTGTGAACTTAAAGCCCGCCTTCTTTGATTTGATTGGCCATCTCAAACATTTTGACATTGATGAGTATTGCTAAACCAAATGGATGACCTAATGGGTGGCAGAGATCCAAATGGGTGGTAGAGCTCCAAATGGGTGGTAGAGCTCCAAATAGGGGTAAAGATACAAACTAGAGATACAGTTCCAATCAGGTGATACAGCTCCTACTGAGTGGAACAGCCCCTAAAGGGTGGTACGCATTCAATCTGGTGGTACAGCTCACAATGGTTGGTACAGCTCCAAATGGGTACAGCTCTAAAATCAGTGGTACAGCTACTAATGGGTAGTAAAGCTTCTAATTGGCAATCAAGTTTCAAATAGGCAGGACTAGCTCCAAATTTGCTGTCATGTCAACATGTGATAGCAGATCTTGGTAGCAGATGGATTAAGGCAACACTAAGAGAACTGAACTAGACTCCATATATCCTAAATACTCTGTAGATACTTGACCTCCAGAAAATACAGGAACTCATATTGTTGGCTCAAGTCGGAGGCCTGTGTTAGCACCTTTCCCACATTCGGTGATGCTTTTTTATCTCTAATTTCGCAGGTCCATCTACAGCCATTTTCACCTCAGTTCACTGATCCTGTGCTGTATCGCTGGAACTTCAGCGGCGATGGATCCCTCCATCCTGTCTCAGGAGTAACTCTTCGCACCCGTGGCTCCCAGTGCACCGACTTCCTCGCTATTCAACATCACATCCGCCTCCTAGAAGTCACAGGGTCATCGCATTACAGATTTGCCCTGGATTGGCCCCGGCTTTTCCCCAATGGTGACATCCTGTCTGTGGATGCAGTAACAGTGCAATATTACCACTGCATGCTAACTGAGCTCCAGAAAAAGGGTATCGGTGTAGCTGTTACACTCTACCACCCCAGCCTCAGGTCACACACACTGGGCTTACCAAGGTTGCTGCATGCCCAAGGTGGATGGATGAATACAAATACAAGTGATGCCTTTGTTGAATATGCCACATATTGCTTTCAAAGGTTTGGGCCACTTGTGGATGTCTGGATCACTGTTAATGAACCAAATCGTCTGACAGAAGCGTATAATGTGAGTGTAGAAGAAAGAGATTGGGTAGTGCGTAACGTGTTGATGGCACATGCTCGTGCATGGAATATCTACCACACACATTTCCGTCAACACCAGGGGGCGACGATAAGTTTTGCACTCCATGCTGATTGGGTGGAACCGGCCAATCCCTTTGTAGACTCTCACGCCAGTGCTGTCCAACACTTCCTGTTCTTTGAACTTGGACGTTTCCTTGATCCTATTCTACAGGACATAGACTATACTGATACAAATAGCTGCCATGACTGCTTCCGTATGCCACACTTTTCTGATGAGGAGAGGTCTGAGCTTAAAGGGGCCCTGGATTTTATTGCACTCAATCACTTCACAACTCGTCTGGTTTACCCAAAATTGAGACAAGACCTCGAACATAGTTCATCTATCCGTGATTATGGTTGCTCGTTCATGACAGATCCAACATGGGTGTCCTCTAATAAGGGCCAAGCTCTTGTGCCCTGGGGGCTCCGTAGAGTCCTGATGTGGATGAAGAATCGCTATGGTAACAGTCATCCTGTCATTATCACAGCCACGGGAATTGATGACCAGGCATCCCATAATGACCAACTGAGGCAGCGATACATAAAGAGCTACATGCAGGAAGCACTGAAGGGTAAGACAGAGATGCATGTTTAATATAACACCAAGTTTGATGCAACTTTTTTTTTCTTTTCACCCAACCTTTTCCCAAACTGTAGCTGTAGCAAATTCCCTGGAATGACCATGCTTCCTCTGATAAAAACACCAAATTTTTCTGAACAACAGCTTGAAGAAGAGCACTAACCACCATTTTCTTGATACATGACCTAAACACACACTCATAATGGACTTGGATTGCTCTGATTGAAAGGAAACACAGGAAATCTGTCCCTCCCACCAAGAAAGCATAGCTAATTAAGCTACATAGCTAATGTAGCAAGATTTGAAATTACAATCTCTTGATAATGTAAATGTAAAAGTTTAACCCCAAACATTAGCAAGCTAACGTCATTCTTTGATGAAGCAATCTATGGTCAAATTATTAATAGGTTCCACTTTATGGCAGAACATTTGTATATATTTGATTCTTGTGTCAGTGTCGGTGCAGTCTGTTGCAATATCGCTGTTTGTAATCACGTGTTGCTCAAGTGTGTTGTGAGAAAAACTCTTGTTTTGCCACTATTGGCCAGAACCTCTCCCTCATACAATCAAAGGTCAAAGGTTACAGAACACAGCTTTGCTGAAGCATTTCCTCACACTAGTGCTTATCAGCTGACCTCGCTCTTACAACCAGAGTTTATAGAGGACCTTTGAGATCATTACCATGTTATGCAGTTGTGAGTGTGTTTGTATGTGAGAGGGAATGTTTTAGAAAGGGCATGTTTTCAAAAATGCAAAATAAAAAATTATTTAAAGAAAAAAGAGTGAAGAATTTACTTTAGTTAATGAAGTTAGGGATGGGGACAGGGTTAGGATTAGGCATTGCATTATTTACCTACATTAATACAGTCAAGTCAATGAAAGGTCCTCACAAAGATGATACAACCAATGTGTGTATGTGTGTGTGTGTGTGTGTGTGTGTGTGTGTGTGTGTGTGTGTGTGTGTGATACAATGCCATGATGTGTACTGAACTTTCAATCTGATGTTCTTATGTTTACCAATGTGTCTACGCTATGGAATTTTTATTGCGACATATTGGAGCATATGCAGCACAAGTGCACAACACACTCTTCTTCAAAACAAACTCTCCTGATATAGCCTTTAAGAAAACCTCATATGAAATCATTCCATACAACAAATTATTCATTCATCTTCAGTAAGTCCTGGTCACGGTTGTGGTGGATCCAGAGACTAGGGAACACTGGGTGTGAGGCAGGAATACATCCTGGATGGGACGCTACCTACATTCGATTACATCAAATACGACTTCTCTTCTTTCAATCACCAGGTTCTGTTGTGTGCTGCTCTCTCGACATGCACCCACTTCTATAAATTGCTATAAGTTTACTTTCCTCAGTGGGTTTAATGTTTATATCATGTGACAAGTTGGTGATTTGATTTAAAGGGAAACTCCACCCAGAAACACTGTAAATGTGTTTACACTGAAATGTTAGTGCTGCATTTTCCTAATTCCCGTGAGAAGTCAGCAGTTGTCTGCTGTTCTGACATCAGGGCAACATTGCTAGTGCAGTTACAACGGAGTTCAATAGGAGAAAACATTTGGTGCACACAGAAGAGGTAATAGAAGTAACCAGAGTTGCCAGGTTTCAGTAAAAATTTCTTGCCCAAGTACATCTCAGACTTGAAATTATCCCAAAAAAATTGGGTGATGATTGAGATTGTCCTAATCTTTGCAATATACCTTACAAAAGAACTAGATCTGGACATCATAGACACACTGTCTGCACTTACAATTTGCCTTTGCAGATTACTTCCGATTATTTGCTATAGAGCAACAACTTGGCAGCTGCAGAGTATTTTTAAACTAGCTCAATTTGGCGTAAAAGATGTTATCCTGGCAACCCTATCATTAACAGTCCTTTCTGCTGCTCCTCCACCAAGCATGGAGCAGTGTGATTCCTGCCCCCAATGTGCTGCTCTTAGTGCTTGTAGCAGCTCCCATTTTTGACCCCTAAATGGGCAGTGAGTACGCTGCTCCATGATAGTGAAACATCTAGAAGGGTGAGCAAATTAATGGAACATGGGCTTATACAGTGAGGGAAAAAAGTATTTGATCCCCTGCTGATTTTGTACGTTTGCCCACTGACAAAGAAATGATCAGTCTATAATTTTAATGGTAGATTTATTTGAACAGTGAGAGACAGAATAACAACAAGAAAATCCAGAAAAACGCATGTCAAAAATGTTATAAATTGATTTGCATTTTAATGAGGGAAATAAGTATTTGACCCCCTCTCAATCAGAAAGATTTCTGGCTCCCAGGTGTCTTTTATACAGGTAACGAGCTGAGATTAGGAGCACACTCTTAAAGGGAGTGCTCCTAATCTCAGCTTGTTACCTGTATAAAAGACACCTGTCCACAGAAGCAATCAATCAATCAGATTCCAAACTCTCCACCATGGCCAAGACCAAAGAGCTCTCCAAGGATGTCAGGGACAAGATTGTAGACCTACACAAGTCTGGAATGGGCTACAAGACCATTGCCAAGCAGCTTGGTGAGAAGGTGACAATAGTTGGTGTGATAATTCGCAAATAGAAGAAACACAAAAGAACTGTCAATCTCCCTCGGCCTGGGGCTCCATGCAAGATCTCACCTCGTGGAGTTGCAATGATCATGAGAACAGTGAGGAATCAGCCCAGAACTACACGGGAGGATCTTGTCAATGATCTCAAGGCAGCTGGGACCATAGTCACCAAGAAAACAATTGGTAACACACTACGCCGTGAAGGACTGAAATCCTGCAGCGCCCGCAAGGTCCCCCTGCTCAAGAAAGCACATATACATGCCCATCTGAAGTTTGCCAATGAACATCTGAATGATTCAGAGGACAACTGGGTGAAAGTGTTGTGGTCAGATGAGACCAAAATGGAGCTATTTGGCATCAACTCAACTCGCCGTGTTTGGAGGAGGAGGAATGCTGCCAATGACCCCAAGAACACCATCCCCACCGTCAAACATGGAGGTGGAAACATTATGCTTTGGGGGTGTTTTTCTGCTAAGGCGACAGGACAACTTCACCGCATCAAAGGGACAATGGACGGGGCCATGTACCGTCAAATCTTGGGTGAGAACCTCCTTCCCTCAGCCAGGGCATTGAAAATGGGTCGTGAATGGGTATTCCAGCATGACAATGACCCAAAACACACGGCCAAGGCAACAAAGGAGTGGCTCAAGAAGAAGCACATTAAGGTCCTGGAGTGGCCTAGCCAGTCTCCAGACCTTAATCCCATAGAAAATCTGTGGAGGGAGCTGAAGGTTCGAGTTGCCAAACGTCAGCCTCGAAACCTTAATGACTTGGAGAAGATCTGCAAAGAGGAGTGGGACAAAATCCCTCCTGAGATGTGTGCAAACCTGGTGGCCAACTACAAGAAACGTCTGACCTCTGTGATTGCCAACAAGGGTTTTGCCACCAAGTACTAAGTCATGTTTTGCAGAGGGGTCAAATACATATTTCCCTCATTAAAATGCAAATCAATTTATAACATTTTTGACATGCGTTTTTCTGGATTTTTTTTGTTGTTATTCTGTCTCTCACTGTTCAAATAAATCTACCATGATCATTTCTTTGTCAGTGGGCAAACGTACAAAATCAGCAGGGGATCAGATACTTTTTTCCCTCACTGTATCTGTCAAATAGCAACATTTTTCAAAAATTGTTGGTCACGCAAAAGAGGTCATTAGCATAAAGTTTAAAATGTATGACGTTGTGAATGAGTACTTTATGAAGTTGAACATTTGTTAAAAGGTTGATGGACGAGCCACCACTGAATGTTGGACAAGTAACATGGACAACTAATGGGTAAATATGGCTAATTCATTCTCTCTCTCTCTCTCTCTCTCTCTCTCTCTCTCTCTCTCTCTCTGTAGCTCGTGAGCTTGATGGAGTAGATGTGCGTGGTTTTTATGTCTGGAAGCTGCAAGACCATCATGCTCCAGATTTCGGATTCTTCCTCTCCTCACATCATCGCTCCCGACCTAAAGCCTCTGTCTCCACTTACCGCCAGCTCATTTCTCAGCGTGGCTTTCCTGCCATTTCAGACCCTGTGGCCTCACCTTGCGAGCCAAGCGTGAGCCAAGCGGAGTGTTGGATCTGTGAGAACAAACCACTGCTTTTCTTTGGCGTATGTGTCACGATCAGTGTGTCTATGCTGGCCGGCATCATGGTTATTGGTGTGATAAGGAGGAGCAGGAGGAAGAGGAGGATGAAGACGAGGAAGAGGAAGGTGAACCAAGCCATGAGACGGGTGGTTTACAGACACTGAAGACCTTTCTCTATTGGTCACTACTTAGCAAGAAGAAGTGCACACCTTCTTCCCTGTCACTCACAGATGGAGTTTAGCAACAACAAAGAAAATTCAACTGCCATCATTTAGCTTAAATGTAACTAATCAGTCAATTTTGATGTGTGAAATTAGCTTCTGGAGCCAGTAATAATACAATGTCATCTAGAAGAAGATGTGTTCCATTTGGAGTCTGGTTTCTCTCAAAATTTCTTTGTTCCTCATGTTGTCTCAGGGAGTTTACCCTTGCCACTGTCACCTCTAGCTTGCGCATTAGACATCCTGATTTATGTAAAGCTGCTTTGTGACAGTGTCTATTGTTTTGTGATAATGTCTGTTTAATTGAGTTGAACTGTACAAAATTGAAGAGAGGAAAATTTCCTGCATTCATAGTCACCAGAATGACTTAAAAACAGATTTACTAATGAATGTGTAATGGGTTAATGCTGAATTTAAAAAAAAAATCTCTGTTTAGTAGTTGTATCTCAGATGTTCTGTCTTAGTGACTTGTAACTTGAATGCACAACGTTCTGTCGGGCCTCTTTGGTCGACAGCTTCAGTTAATGTCAAAGATAAATAATGCTCCTGACATTTCCACAATCTGCATTTACTTATGTTATATTATTTGTTTGTTGCTGTCCTCATAAGTGATAAGAGCATGGCTGGCAAAACCTCAAAAGATTTTTAGATGTATGTAAAAACAAAAAAATGGTTTTTAATCCATCAACACATTTGATTTGTTAATAGTACTGAGGCCTTGAACTGTATATACTGTATAAATATATATGTTGTGATTATTGTATGATAAAATAACTTTTTTTTGTTGTTGTTTTTTTTATAAAAAAAAAAAAACTTGTGAGTGTCCATGCATTTGAGGATTGTGATCTTGGGTTTGCCATCAGGTGAATTTTTAGTAGAACATATTAACTAAAACAAACTCATTCATGTGTGATTACAGTCTAACTCAGGAAGCTTACAAAAAATTGCACATCTCAGTGGGTTTTACATATTCTTAAGCACTGAAATTATGCAATTGCCAAAATGGATCAAATGAAAGATACTTTAACTTGATTGTAGTTGAGAAAATAGATTTAAAGTTGGAGATGCTCTTGGAAGGGTTGTTTATTTCCCAAGAGTAGTGGAGTATGAAACAGTATCATGTTAAAGATGTATATTTTAAAGTGTGTTAAATGGAACAAACAGGCTGTATGAATATTTTAATGCTTTAATATAATAGACATACTATTTTCTACTGCAATATGTTACAATAATAATGAACACATTGTTGCAATGTAATAACACAAACGGAATTATACAATGACCAAGATATCATATCAAATATAAATATTACTGAATAGAAACATAGAAAATACACACTCTCAGCAACATCTCAACCAGTGACCTGAGTGAACTTCACCGAGGAGGCTTTTCTTAAAACTTCTCAAATAGGAAACATCTTCAATGCATTTCATAAGTTCTAAATAAAATTAACTTTTTTGGGGGGGAATATCAATAAATAATGTCCAATTTCTGTGCTATATAGAAGTACTGTTATAGGACTTGTGGTAACTTGACCACACTTTGAGAAATGTTTTATACCTTACACACTGTATATGCATTCTTATGGCACCCCCTGGTGGCCCTAAGTGACTGCTTATTATATTACACTATCTGGCCAATCGTTTTTGGGCATCTGAACATCTCATTCCAGATTTGGTCCTCCTTTTCTGCTATAATAGTCTCCACACGTCTGGGAAGGTTTTCCACTAGGTTTTGGAGCGTGGCTGTGGGGATTTGTGCTCATTCAGCCACAAGATCATTAGTGAGGCCAGGGACATAGTTGGCGTTCCAATTCATCCCAGAGGTGTTCAGTGGGTTGAGGTCAGAGCTCTATGCAGGCCACTCGAATTCTTCCACTCATGGAGCTTGCTTTTTGGAAGTGTTTGGACCCTTTTGTTCTAGTGAACGGAAATCGTAACGCTACAGCATAAAAAGACATTCTATACAATTGTGTGCTTCTAAATTAGTGGCAACATTTTCGGAAAGACCCACATATGTAACTGAAATATGTGTCTCTTTTGCATCCAGAAGTAAACCCTGGTTACCCCTAAATGTGACGGAGAACATCTCATTTAAAGATTTCGTTCTGTCACCAATGAAAGATGCTACACCTATTGTATCTCTACATTTATAATCTAATCTGCTTATGGAAAAACAACATTGCTGAATCACATCATTGGAGAAAAGAATAACTGATTAAATCCAGCAAGTTTTGTGTCTTTTATTAGGCCATTTAAACATTTTAAAACTTTGTCTGTCGTCGTCTGTATGGAGTTTGTAAGCGCTCTTCTCTGTTTTGATGATGATTTCTACAGCCAGTATCTGAAGACAAACTGAATTAATTGATAAACAGTTTCGCTGTGGCATGTAACTATCCAAAAACCTGATTAGATCATGATAAAACCACACTTTAAAAAAAAAACCCAATAGAAACCATCACAGAATTCTAATGGTTTCCACTACAAATACCATTACAAACCATCACTTATCCATTAAAACCATTATCATTATTGGTATCCACTAGACATAACATGCCACTAATAGGAAAAATTACCAGTAGAGACCCACAGGGAATGCTACAGTTTACATTAAAACCAATATAATTCCCATTCTGACCATTAAATTACAAATTCTATGAGGGTTTCTATTGTTTAGTTTTTCTCTGCAGCAGGACTAACAAGGTTTAAGACCTTAGACCTGACGTAAAGTTAGAAAATGACCAAAATAAAAACATTTCCATATCATTTTAGTTAAAATTACTGTATATATAATTTTTAAAGTTGAAACACAGATGTCAGCGTACATTACTGGCACTTTGTGGTCGTTTTCCATAATTCCTCCACAGCGATATTTCCATGAGAGGAATGTTGTTGTGACCTCCATGACATGACATGACATGAAATAATATAAACTGGCACTCATACAAATCCCAAATTAATCCCTGAACCCTGTTACGGTTTTGTTCATATTTTATCGTGAAACCGGTTTCACTCTCGATTCACACGGAAACGGAGCTGTAGCATGAGAAGTGAGGTGGGGGCTGTGAGTATTAGCAATTCATATCCGAGGCCACGCACACACACACATACACACTCACACACATATACATATACACACACAGCAGCATGGCTAACATCGCGGTGCAGAGGATAAAACGGGAATTTAAAGAAGTCCTTAAAAGCGAAGAGGTCAGTTTACACACATTTGCACTTCATTTTCCGTTTATGATTTCCTTTGGCTGAGGGAATATGCTCAGCTAACACATAACTTCCTTTTACACTACTGTACTGCATTAGCTTTGTGCTAATGCTTAGGTTAACCTCTAGCTAGCATTTGTACAATGAATACACTTTGCTTCCGTCTCTGTATCGACGCGAAATAGTTCCTTCTTTCTTTTATTTCTTTCAGACAATGCGGCGTGACGTTGCCAAGTTTATATTTTTGATAATTTTGCTTCAGGTCTACTGCAAGCTAAGCTAAGGAGCTCATAAGCTAATGCATAAGGAAGCAAGCAGGCCGACATGAGTCCAACCTGACCTGATTTTTATGGTTTTAGTGATTTATTTATGAAATGTATGGTGAAGAAAACAAGTTATATGCTCCTTTAGAGGCACGTTAATGTACAATAGCTTTACCTAAGCTAAACTAGTGCTTATTAAAGTCAGTGCTAGTCACCTGGTGAATGATATGAACTAAATCCCTGTTCAAGTGCACTAGATAGGGGGAAAAACATTTACTACTACACCAAGGGTTCAGAAATTAGGCATTATTAAATGTGTACAATAATTAATTCATTCATTCATCTTTAGTGTTTAATAAGTCTTTTTATCAGTCAGTGTCTTGGTGGATTCGGAGTCTATCCTGGGAACACTGGGTGTAAAGTGGGAATACACCTTGGACAGGATGCCAGTCCATCCATCGCAAGACACCATGCACACTAAGGGTGTAAACGCAGTGACACTATTTGTTTAGTGCTCCAAATATCTGTATCAGTATTTGGAATGAAACCAAAAGTGTGTGTGTGTGGCCTAAATCAGAAAGTATTTAAAAATGTTTCACTGTCCATCCATCCAGGCCGATATGGTGGTACTGTTGCCGCCTCACCGCTCCAGGGACCCTGGTTACTCTGTGGAGTTTTGCACGTTCTCCTCATGTCCACATGGGTTTCCTCCAGGTTCTCTGGTGGACTGGTGACCCTAATTTGCCCCCTGGTGACTTCAGTGACAACCCACATGTTGTCAGGACACATTTAAAGGCACTGTTTGCTGCAACCACAAATACGTTGTGTGTTACACACAACAGATCCACATCATGAAACAACATGTCTTCCAAGCTCACACACTGAAGCGCATGTTTGCGTTATAGTTATAGTCTTCCAAGCTCACACACTGAAGCGCATGTTTGTGTTGTAGTCGTCTGAATCTGTGTTGCATGACTCCAAGTTGCTTTTATGAAGTGAATGCAATAGTGAGAGTGAAATCATCACATAATGGCAACCTATTTATGTCCTGGGGAGAAGTTAAGAAATTAAATAGTTTCCCTTTTTCTCATGTTTAAAAGTTTGATACTTTTCCTGAAAAAGCGACAGTTTGATCTTCGGTTCAGTGGAAAGTTTAGAATCAACATTTTCAGTAGACAGGATCTTGCAGGAGTTTTTTTTGTGATTGTTGTGGGCAAAGATTCTTGATTTTGTTGCGGCTTTTATCAAAATTTGCCATGCAATTTTTTTCTTCTTTTTTTACTTGAATACTATATTATACTTGAATTGCACTAAATTATTTTCTTTCGTGTTGGTAAAGGAGCTGTACTCATGTTTGACATGCGTGAATCGAAGAGGCCTTTGGCTGAATGCACGTTGTGATGATGTCACATGACGTGTCATGGCCCAAATCTGCGGAAATATTGAAAAATTGCAAGCACCTCCGAATATTGCGGAGTTCGCTTCATTTTGAATTTATTTCCGTGATCGCTAAAAACGCAGAATCCTGGAGGGACTGAATAGAGTTTCTGTGAGGTACAAATGAGAAATAATGAACACAAGATGAGGACGCACGTTGATCTAATCGATTACACAGTTAATGAAAATGACAAGCTTATGAAAATTTTTATATTTGATGCATCGTTTACTTAATATAAACGTGTTGCAATGTAAAATGTTTTTCGCATTTTTTTTCCCTCCCCAATTTGGTCAATTCCCACCCACCAGCCAGCTCAGCCCTATCCTAAGACCACTACATGGAGGGTGAAGGCTGACATGTGCTTCCTGTGAAACACGTGAAGCCATCCAACAACATCTTTTCAAACTGCTGCTCATGCTGTCTCCAAGGGCAGCGTAACACACTTGGAGGAAAGTGATATCCGCCTCTTCTACACACACAGATGCAAATGATTGGCTAGTGTCACTGTGATTGGCAGATGAGACAGAGTATGCCCCTTCCACCCTGACAGCATGGCCAGTTTTGCTCCATAGGACTCCCAGCCGTGGGTGGTTGTGGAATTCAAGCTTGCAATCTCTCGACGATAGGGCGAACGCATTTCTGTTGCCCTGTTGGGCTCTAGGTATGGGCAGGTATTGTGATGTGATCTCGGTACATACCTACTCGTAACTGATCATGGTAATATTAATTGCATACCTCTGCCCTTCTTATTTTGGAGGTCGATACAGTACTTTATTACAATCTAAGAATGCCAGTCAAAAACTAAAGTAAAGCCTTTTGTCCACAGACGAGCAAAAACCAGATTAAAGTCGATCTGGTGGATGAGAACTTCACAGAACTGAAGGGGGAGATCGCAGGACCACCTGACACACCTTACGAAGGCAAGAAGTGTAGATTGGTTTGTGCTTAAAGTGACTATTCAGTCGCATTAAATCAGTTAACTTAATGTCTGCATCCGAAATCGTGTACTGTGACGGTATCTACTGCATGGCCGTTGAAACAGTACGTACTAATCAGTATGTGTGTGTGTGTGTGTGTGTGTGTGTGTGTGTGTGTGTGTGTGTGTAGTATGAATACAATCCCGGACATACTAAATCCGCCATGTTGGCATTGTCATGTGACCTTCGACGTCATCATAAACACACAAATCTTAAAAGGGACCACCAGATTAAATCACAAGCACTAACGCCAAAATTCACATCAGGAAAGTTAACTGAATTATTAATTTAATGTGGGCGGGGTTAATAGGCTGAGGTAAATTCATTGCCGTTAGCTCAGCCGGTTAAGACATGATGGAGATCACAAACACTGTGACAACTGTTTTCTTGTTTAAACCTTCAACAAGTTAACAGTTTATTCGGGTATTGTTAAACAAGTCCTGTTTAACCAAGGTTTAATACTTAAAAAGTGCCGACATCTTCTGCAATTTTTTTATTATTATTATTATTATTATTCTGAGCTCGTCTGCAGCAGTCCCGTTGCATTATGTGATTTTTGACTTGCGTAGTGTCCATCGGTTGCACACCGCAAAATCACACTGGAAGCAGTACTCCATCCAGGAATTTCTCGCCTAATGAAAATTTGGACATACTACTGCTCTGGTGTACTGTAAGCCTGCTGTGTAGTAAGGTAGTACACGACTTTGGACGCCCATTTATGATGCAGCTTATGTGTGGACAAAGCCAAAAGAACATGAACGTGTAACATTCTTAGCGTTTATTAGTCCAAATTACTGTTGCTATTTCTTGGTCTTTCTTGTGTAAATCTTGGCTTTGTGTTTCTTTTAATCTTGTGCTCCATATGTTTTTCCTCATCAGGTGGTCGATACCAGCTAGAAATTAAAATTCCAGAAACATATCCCTTCAATCCTCCAAAGGTATGTGTGAGTGAGCGTTGACCAGGCTAATCTGGTTTGGTTAGATTTGATACACATTCCTGTGTGTGTGTGTGTGTGTGTGTGTGTGTGTGTGTGTGTGTGTGTGTGAGAGAGAGAGAGAGAGTGTGAGTGTGGGTGGGGAGAGGGTTTTTGAAACTGAAACACAGTAATTTTTAAAGAAAACACTCTTTGTGCCAAAATGTACTGTAAAATGAAAACTAGTCCTGTTTTTAAAAATTATATCTCACTAATAATAAATATCTACAAAATTTTAAATCTTTCTGCTTTAGGTACGGTTTATTACAAAGATCTGGCATCCCAACATCAGCTCAGTAACTGGTGCCATATGTCTGGATATTTTAAAGGACCAGTGGTAAGACTCTTTGGGTTAGTGTGTGTTAGAGAGTGTTACTGTGTGTGTGTTAGTCTTTTAGTTCCGAATTTTCACCTTCCCAAATTTTTAATTTATTTATTTTTTACATCACAGCAGAACTAACATACTGTTGATCCATGCAACTTGGCGGTATCACACGAGCAGTTAGTCCGGATTTTGTTTTTATTAAAAATAATGAGTATTTTGCATTTCTGTATCAGCAAACAGGTCCAAGAGTTTTCATTCTGTTTTATCAACCTATTTTATAGACTGTGTATGCCATTGAAATGAAAGTCTCTCGGTGTGTGTGTGTGTGTGTGTGTGTGTGTGTGTGTGTGTGTGTGTGTGTGTGTGTGTGTGTCAGGGCGGCGGCCATGACACTCCGGACAGTGCTGCTGTCTCTACAGGCCTTACTGGCAGCGGCAGAGCCAGACGATCCACAGGATGCAGTGGTGGCCAATCAGGTGGGTTGAACAATTTCCTCGGATTGTGACCAAGACGTCGTAACTGTTTACTGTTCATTGCGGAAAATACAAATTTCCTAATTATCTAGCAAGTGTGTGTTGTATTCCTTCATACGACACCGCTGTTGAGTTCTCGATTCTGATTGGTCAGAAAGGTGTTGATTTTCGTTTTCTATAACAGCAGCTAAGTCTTCAGGACGGACGACTTTGTTTCATGAACATTCCACAGTTAGCTGTAACTATAAATGGATAAAGAGTATGTGCGTCTTACATAATAAATTCAGAGCAATATTATTGTAGTGTGAAAGTTAGGCTCAGAAGGCAACTTAATTCTGAGTAACATCTTGCATGGTTTTGTGTGTATCCAGTATAAGCAGAACCCAGAGATGTTTAAGCAGACGGCTCGGCTCTGGTCACACGTTTACGCAGGTGCACCAGTCTCCAGTCCAGACTACACACGCAAAATAGACAAACTCTGTGCTATGGGCTTTGATAAAGTGAGTATCACACAGTTATTTATTTATTTATTTATTTTACCTTTTTTTGTTGTTGTTTTTTGTTGCCTTATATATATATATATATATATATATATATATATATATATATATATATATATATATATAAGAACTAGTGTTACACAAATCTGCTGTCTTCTGTTTCTTTTTTTTTTTCTTCTCAGAACGCAGTAATAGTGGCATTGTCGTCAAAATCCTGGGATGTAGAAACGGCTACGGAATTGTTGCTTAGCAACTGAACCTACAGCACCATGATCACCACCCACGCCCCATTATCCAGATTTCCCACACCTCTGACTCCGCCCATGTCCAAGTTGGATTCACTTCCTATATGGATAAAAAAGCACCTCGACTCCCCAACACAATGCATTTACGAGTCCCTTACATCTTTTTCTCTCTCCGTTTGACATTACAGTCTCTTCCTAAACTCTCACATCATCTCAAACTTACGTCGTCTCCCACCCCCCTTCTGATTTAAGTGTGCCTTTCCCTCAACAGTATTCCGTATTTCTCACCTTTTGTCATCGCCATCCTCTGTGTCCTCCTCATACTGATCACGTAATACTTACCACAGTGCTGGACGTTTCCAAATCTTCCCCCTCCTCCATTTTGCACAATCACTCAAGCTCTTTTATGTGGAATCCCATCTTTACGATGCCAGTAAATCAAAATAAAAAACACTCCAACACCACTCTCACATTTGACACACATTACACTATTGCGAAAGATCAAGACTGGAATACACACAAAAAAAAAAACAATAAAGAGAGTAAGAAAGGAAGTAAACAATCACACTCACTGAACAAAGCATTGACTGCAGAAACAGCAGAAGAAAGAAAAGATTTCATCTGTAAATAAAGCTATTAAAGTCTGTATAAATTCAAGCAATGTGGCGATGCTTTTATTTATTATTGTTTTAAGGAAAAGTGAAATAAACCGAAGAGTTTTGTGGCTAATACAGCAAGTTCATTGTGCTAAGTGTTTTTCTTTTCTTTTTTTTCTTTTTTTAAAATGTTTTTTTTTAAATACTAACTACTTTGCATCCCCCAACATTTTTAAAGTTAGTTAGCTAGATTTGTTTGGGAATATACCCAATGTCACTTGGCAGGCTTTTGGTACATTATTTTCTAACATTTCTACTTTTTTTGTTTGTTTGTTTGTTTTTTAACATTTACATTTTCAAGTACTACCTAGCTAGTTTTGCTTGGGGATATTTCCTAACTTTAGCTAAATTACTTTAGGAATATCCTCTAATGTTAACTGACTAGCTTTAGGTACTTTTAACATTACTTTCCAGTTTTAGCTAGCTTGTTTTTAATTTCTAATGTCAATTAGCTAGTTTGGTTGGGGGATATTCACTAACGTTAGCTAAATTGCTTTGGGAGTATTATTTTAACTGGCTTGCTTTTAACATTGGAAGGTGAGTACACACTCGTTGTTCAAGGTGATAAGCTGAACATGGAAGCTAGCGATTGGCCAAGGCATGTTGGTAAATGCTAAGGAAACACTGACTAGAATTACACTAATGTCAACATTGCACCACAGCTAGTGAATTTAGCTTTCAAGAAAATCCCACTACCCATTTGTGAATATTGTTGTAAACAAACACACACACACACACACACACACACACACACACACACAGAGAAACCTAGCGAACATTTAAACCCTAGGCCAATTGTTTGATAATTTTGTTTTATGTTAGCTAGCTATTTTCAGGGATAATCCCTAAAATTAGCTAGCTAACTATTCTCTAATCTTAGCGAGCCATCGTCAGGGATATTCTCTAATCATAGCTAGCCATCTTCAGGGATATTCTCTAATGGTAGCTAGCCATCTTCAGGGATATTCTCTAATCATAGCTAGCCATCTTCAGGGATATTCTCTAATCGTAGCTAGCCATCTTCAGGGATGTTCTCTAATCGTAGCTAGCCATCTTCAGGGATAGTCTGTAATCGTAGCTAGCCATCTTCAGGGATATTCTCTAATCGTAGCTAACCATCTTCAGGGATATTCTCTAATCGTAGCTAGCCATCTTCAGGGATAGTCTGTAATCGTAGCTAGCCATCTTCAGGGATAGTCTGTAATCGTAGCTAGCCATCTTCAGGGATATTCTCTAATCATAGTTAACCATCTTCAGGGATATTCTCTAATCGTAGCTAGCCATCTTCAGGGATAGTCTGTAATCATAGCTAGCCATCTTCAAGGATAGTCTGTAATCGTAGCTAGCCATCTTCAGGGATAGTCTGTAATTGTAGCTAGCCATCTTCAGGGATATTCTCTAATCATAGCTAACCATCTTCAGGGATATTCTCTATTCTTAGCTAGCCATCTTCAGGGATATTCTCTAATCATAGCTAGCCATCTTCAGGGATATTCCCTACTCTTAGAGAGCCATCTTCAAGGATATTCTCTAATTTTAGCGAGCCATCTTCAGGAATATTCATTCTCTAATCGTAGCGAGCCATCTTCAGGTATTCTCTCTACTCTTATCTTGCCATCTTCAGAGATATTCTCTACTTTTAGCGAGCCATCTTCAGAGATATTTTCTACTCTTAGCAAGCCATCTTCAGGAATATTCTCTACTCTTGGCTAGCCATTTCAGGGATATTCTATAATTTTAGCTAGCCATTTCAGGAATATTCTCTACTCTTGGCTAGCTATTTCAGGGATATTCCCTACTCTTAGCTGGCCATCTTCATGGACTATCCCTAATATTAGGAATATCCTTAATAATAGCTCACAAACATTAAGAAATATCTAAGAACATAGGTAGTTAACATTTGGAATATCTGTGAAGATAGCTAGCTATCTTTAGGAATAATCCCTAATGTGAAATAGCTATCTTCATGGGTATTCATGGATATAGATGTTACTAAACGAAGGTAACACGTTTAAGCATTAATAAGTGTCTGATCATCTATATACACATATATATGAAGTGTAAAGCTAACAGTGTATCTCTGTGTGTGTCTATGTCATGGAGTATTTAAATTTGTGTTCAGTGAGGTGTGTGTAAGTGGTGGCAGATGGTTCACTGAACACATGCTGAGACTGTGTGCGTGTGTGTGTGTTTGTGTGTGTGTGTGTGTGTGTGTGTGTGTATTCCTAAAGAGTGAAGTGGAAGGTAGTAATCATTTTATGTATATAATCTTTTGTGTGTGTGCTTAATATTTACAATAGTTAATTGTACTATGCACACCCACTTTCACACTTAGGGGGGATGAAACCAGAGAACCCTGAGGAAACTCACACAGACACAGGGAGAACATGCACAGTATGTCCACACAGACAGTAACCTGACCTGCAAGGAGGCATAGCTACCTGCTGTGCCACTCTCTTTGTTTGTGTGTGTGCGTGTGTGTGTGTGTGTGTGTGTGCGTCCGTGTGTGTGTGTGTGTGTGTGTGTGTGTGTGTGTGTGTGTGTGTGTGTGTGTGTGTGTGTGTTAGGGCACCAAAATCACCAAACTGTACTGCACCCTATTTTCTACACACTACTCAGCACATTATCCAACAAGGAATGCAGAAATTAACAGATAGATAGAAGGTTGATGATTGGATAAATAAATGGACATAATGTCAGTACAAATGCAGATATAAAACAAACTGGCAACACACCAGCCTCTTATCTCTACCTCCATCAGCGCGTTGTCTCCACTGACCGTCTGCTGCTGATTGACAGCTGAATGGTGGCACGGCTGGAGTGCAGCCGCATCTGGTTTCTGTGTGATATGATATCCTCTTGCGTCTAAGCACATGCGACTGGTGAGGTCTCTTCTGACAATCAAAACACTGAGCTGCAACCTCCAAACCTGCTCGGACTTCCCAGAGAAGTGCACTTTGAAGGCAAAGTTTTGAAATAGTATTAGTAAGTATTAGTTTAATTGAATCACAAACGTGCAGTACTGTATATATCTAGCAGTGAGTCTTTATAGAAGTGCATTAAATAACACCATATATGTATAGTGCAGTATATATACAATAGAAAGTTATTTATAAGTGCATTGCATAGGGTATGAAATAATGGATACAGTGCATGGAACAATACATGGTGGTGCACTATGGATGGATTTAGTGCACTATATGTCTAACTGGGAGTAAATTGAGATACTCCTGTACTGTACCTATGTAACCCACTATATTAAATATATACTATATTAATCCATTTTCGGTTCTGGGCCATGTTAGTAATGAACCTGTATTAGGCTACATACCTTGTGTGTGTGTGTGTGTGTGTGTGTGTGTGGGGGGGGGGAGCCAGAACAGAATGAACATGTGGACTAGACGTAGCACTTGTATGTTAAGGAGACATTTGGGACACAGCCATTACATCACAACAGAGTAAAAGGAAACCACCTGGTGCACTGTTTCATTATCTGACTAGCAGTATGCTGGCTTGTGTACAGCGCCGGTTTGATCCATTTCTTCTCTACATATGCTTCCATGAGCTGGATCATGACCTTCACGGTTGCAGCTGTGTGCTTTGTGACACTGTCGTTGGAGGGTAAGTGTGTTGTGTTTTCTTCTCTCATTCTTCTTGTGTTTGTTGTGAGATGACTATATTTTTGCTCTAAGATCATTTAGACAGTGATGTTCGGTTTCATACTGTAGCAACACAGGTGAATACTTATGCAATCACAACTTTTACAGTCTTTATTTGTATATCATTTTCCAATCAATATTGGCTGTTTTTTTGTAGGTTCATGACATAATCCCAATTACGCCCATTTCAATTCCAGGTTGTAACACAAAGTTCAAAGGAGGGTGAATACTTATGCAAGCCACCATATGACAAAATGTTATAGAATCAGGTGGCTGTGGCTCAGGTGGTAAAGTGGGTTGTCCACTAATCATAGGGTTGGCGGTTCGATTCCTGGCCCACATGACTCCACATGCCGAAGTATCCTTGGGCAAGACACTGAACCCCAAGTTGCTCCCGATGGCAAGCTAGCGCCTTGCGTGGCAGCTCTGCTACCATTGGTGTGTGTGTGTGTGTGTGTGTGTGAATGAGAACCAGTGTAAAGCTAAGGTTAAAAAAGCGCTATATAAGTGCAGACCATTTATCAACCACCCTGACTGATGAATTAAGATTACGAAGATAGCGAGTGTAATTGTCTGTGCTGGTGTGGTTTTTTTTTGGTGTCCAGCGGTTCATGCAGCCCAAGGCCACTTCGCATATCAACTGCTAAATGACCTTATGGAGAATTATTCGAACGAGCTGAGGCCCGTGGAAGACACTGACAAAACACTCAACGTCACACTGCAGGTCACATTGTCTCAGATTAAAGACATGGTGAGTACACACATATTTTTGTGTTGCTGTATTGTTGGGAACCAGATGTTCTCAGTAATAACAGGTCCTAAAGTTTAATATCTTTGAAATGATCATGGACATGCTCATTAGGTCCCCACTTTACATTTTACAGCATTTAGTTTCAATCTATGACCTGGTTCTCACAACGTGGTCATATGATGCCATCTCTACAGCATGACATAGCCCCTACAAGCCTGTTTCCATAGTTCACCATTTCCTCTGTTATACAGTCTCCTTCACCTGACGCCCATGACGCGGTCCCCATGACATGGTCTCTATAACTTGATTCCTCCATGATGAAGCCTCTGTAATATGATCCTGATGACACAGTCCTCACTATGCAGCCTCAGTGAATTAGTCCCCACCATGTGGTCCCTACAGTGTAGCCCTGAAGGTCCAGCCTCCATGGCACAATACCCTAAGCCCTGGTCTTTATGACAATGCCTCCCACAAAGTGGTCCCAATTACATGTCTTTCTTGACCCGGTCTTCACAGCATTTCTTATGATGCATTTCCTATAGTGAAACCTCTATGAAGCAGTCCCTATTACACAGCGCCTTTGACACAACCTCCATGACCGGGTCCCCATGACCTGGCCCCCAAATGCAAGGTTCTCACAACACAGTTCTTTTGATACAAACTTTATACTATGGTCCTCAAGACATGGTCCCCACAACCCAGTTGTTTCACATTCTCTATGACATGCTCCTGAAGACATAGTCTCCACAATGCAGTCCTGATGACAGGGTCCTGAAGATGTAGGTCCCATGATGTGCTCCTGTATGACCCGGTCCTCACAATGTAGTCTCTGTGATGTGGCCTCCATGACCTGGTCCCTATGACCTAGTTCAGGTGGCATGGCTCACATTACATGAATCTTACGATACAGTCCCCATCACATGGTCTCAGTGAAACTGTCCGCATCACATGCTCAATACCAAGTGGTCTCTAGCAAATGGTCTCTAAGATATAGTCCCAGAAACAAGATAGAAGGAATACAAGAAACAAATGAAAACAAACAGTACAGCACCCACACTCACTTCTTTGCTGTGCTGCTCATACACTCATACACTAATGGAATGGAGACACATCCTCAGATATTGCAAAGGTATAAACACATCTGAAATCTGAAATCTGAATAATTGAGTAATTAGAATCAGATAATAGCTAGAATTGTGCTATTAATATATAACAAAAATAGGTTAAAATGCCGTACAGGGGAATTCTCATACATACTAGAAAGTGAAGAATGGCCTGATATTTTGCACGCAGAACAGTGCAATCGTTCATACATCTGGACACCATTCCAAACCATATTCTTTTAAGTTTTTGACTATTACTTGTTTGAATTCCATCCATCCATCCATCCATCCATCATCAACCACTTATCCGTAATCGGGTTGCAGGGGCAGCAGCTCCAGCGGAGACCCCAAACTTCCCTTTTCCAAACCACATTAACCAGCTCTGACTGGGGGATCCTGAGGCGTTCCCAGGCCAGTGTGGAGATATAACCTCTCCACCTAGTCCTGGGTCTTCCCCGAGGTCTCCTTGTAGCTCGACGTGCCTGGAACACCTCCCTTCGGAGGCGCCCAGGGGGAATCCTTACCAGGTGCCCAAACCACCTCAACTGGCTCCTTTCAACACAAAGGAGCAGCGGCTCTACTCTGAGTTCCTCTCAGATGGCCGAGCTTCTCACCCTATCTATAAGGGAGAAGCCAGCCACCCTCCTGAGAAAACCCATTTCGGCCGCTTGTACCCGCGATCTAGTTCTTTCGGTCACTACCCAGCCTTCATGACCATAGGTGAGGGTAGGAACGAAAATTGCCCAGTAGATTGAGAGCTTTGCCTTCCGGCTCAGCTCTCTTTTCGTCACAACAGTGCGGTAAAGTGATTGCAATACCGCTCCTGCTGCTCTGATTCTCCAGCCAATCTCCCGCTCCAATGTCCCCTCACTCGTGAACAAGACCCTGAGGTACTCGAACTCCTTCACTTGGGTTAAGTACTCATTCCCTACCCGGAGTAGGCACTCCATCAGTTTCCTGCTGAAAACCATGGCCTCAGATCTAGAGGTGCTAATCCTCATCCCAGCCCATCCCAGGGGGGGATTCTGACTGTTGTCTGTGCGTATGCACCGAACACCAGGTCAGAGTATTCGGCCTTCTTGGGGACCCTGAATGGAGTCCTGTATGGGGCACCAGTAGGGGACTCCATAGTTCTGCTGGGAGACTTCACCGTGCACGTGGGCAGTGATGGAGATACCTGGAGTGGCATGATTGATACTTGTTTGAATTAATTGTAATAACTCTTCAACTGAACACATGAGCATTTGGGATACAGCTTTAAAGGGTTTGGACATAGTCTAACAGTCACACCTTCAAAAACCTGATACTAAGGGAGTGTGTGTCTCCTTGTACACAGTGTGAGAAGTGGACAGTCAGCCATTCAGTCAGTGTTAATCTTGATCACTGACTCTGTCTAGCCAGGTGGTTCACTTGCCTGCTAATCTCACTATTACAAGATCAACTCATTTAAGCACAGTACTGATAGTGTGCATGTGTGTGTGTGTGTGTGTGTGTGTGTGTGTATGCGTGTGCGCGCATGCATGCATGCATGTGTAGGACGAGCGTAACCAAGTTCTTATAGCTTACCTGTGGATAAGGCAGACATGGTATGATGCCTATCTGAAGTGGGATAAAGACGACTATGATGGCCTCGAGGTCATCCGCATCCCCAGCAGCATGGTGTGGAGACCCGACGTAGTGCTTTACAACAAGTACACACAAACATGTACACACACTGGCAGATCAGACCTAGTGCTCTTCAGAAAATTAATCTATACTATGCTACACTATAATATGCAAGGCTAGAATATACTCTGTGTGTGTGTGTGTGTGTGTGTGTGCGTGCGTAGAGCTGATGACGATTTGCCCGGCCCAATGGACACTAATGTTGTGTTGCGATACACCGGTGAGATCACATGGGATGCCCCAGCCATCACCAAAAGCTCATGTGTGGTGGACGTGTCCTACTTCCCTTTTGACAGCCAGCAGTGTAATCTCACCTTTGGCTCTTGGACCTATAACGGCAATCAGGTACACACACACACGCACACACACACATATACACACGCATACACACACACACACACACACACACACACACACACACTTTCCATTTCTTACTCAGTAAATTCGTGGTGATGTAAGTTTGCCATAATCATTAGCATGTGATATACAGATGATATTGAACTTAAAGAGGAACACCATTCAAATTATTGACAATTATACAATATATTTATATTTTTATTATATATATATATATATATATATATATATATATATATATATATATATATATATATATATATATTTTTTTTTTTTTCCAATAATAAATAAACATCATTTTTGGCCATGTTATGTCCGAAATATCAGTTACTCACTATTAATTTCTTGTTTATAGAGCTGTTGTGTAAAAGCAATTATCGCAATTGTGCAGTTATACTGAATATTGGCATGGCTGTGATTAGTTACGGCACTGGTCCTGTAGACTTGTACCTAAATCCGCACTCTAACTCTTGCAATATTGCTTAAATGTAACAATAACTTAAGTATGGGTTGTGACCCAGGTGGACATCACCATGGCGATGGCTAGCGGTGACCTCTCGGACCTAGTGGAGAATGTGGAGTGGGAGTGTGACGGCATGCCTGCCACCAAGAATGTGATCATGTACGGCTGCTGCTCGGACCCGTACCCGGACATCACATACACACTGCTGCTACGCAGACGCTCCTCGTTCTACGTCTTCAATCTGCTGCTGCCTTGCTTCCTCATCTCCTTCCTGGCACCACTTGGCTTCTTCCTGCCTGCAGACTCAGGTGAGAAGGTCTCGCTGGGTGTCACCGTGCTGTTGGCGCTCACTGTTTTCCAGCTGGTGGTGGCCGAGAGCATGCCACCCTCTGAGAGTGTGCCGCTCATAGGTGAGCCAATGATCCTCCATCCACACTTACACAAATGAATCACATTTGAAATCATTCACTGAATCTGTCTGAGATTCATTTGAATTCAAGTGATTCAGTGATTCACAGAATGAATGAACTAATTAATACTGTTTTCTCAGGTAAATACTACATTGCGACAATGACAATGATCACGGCCTCCACCTCTCTCACCATCTTCATCATGAACATTCACTTCTGTGGTGCTGAAGCCAAACCAGTCCCTCACTGGGCCAAAGTGCTCATCATTGGCTACATGAGCAGGATCTTCTTCGTCTATGAAGTTGGAGAGAGCTGCACCTCATCACTAGCACGGAAGAAAGATGTGGAGAAATGCCATACACAGAAACCAACCAAGCAGAATCCAGAACCAACCAGGAACCCTTCAGGTCTCACTTGCTGTCCTGATGATGAAAAACTACTTTCCCCAAATGTGACCTTTGACCCCTGCATATTTTGTGGGCCGCATTGTGGTGGTTTTGGGGGAGACCTGAAGCTCATCAAGAACGTCGAGTACATTGCGAACTGCTTCCGGGAGCAGAAGTTGACTTCCCTGAAAGTAGCTGAGTGGAAAAAGGTGGCCAAGGTGATGGACAGGTTCTTTATGTGGATCTTCTTTGCTATGGTCTTCCTTATGAGCATCCTCATCATCGGCAAGTCGTCATGACCACATAGAACTACATGAATGCTTGTATGTACATATAAACGCACACATACATAACCGACTGTGAGCAGTGTGTCAGATAGTGAGTCTGAAACTGGATGCCGTGTGTGTTCTCCTGTTCCTCTCTCGTTCCTGTGGTAATTATTAGTGCATTGGAATCAAAATACTGCATTGTTAATGATGAGCCAGTTGGGATGTGAGAAACATTTTGAATGAGAGCTCTAGAAAAGAACAAATATGCAGTCCAGAACACTATAATGTACATGACTGGTGATGCACAAGAATGATGATGGATGGCTAAATTTAATGGATGTTGATGACTGGCTGAAATTTTAATTTGGCTCCAGAACCCTTGAGCCAGCATGGCTGCTGTTTGAAATACAGAATGCTTATGATTTATGATGCTTATAACTAATGATTCCGAATAGAATGCACACAATTGGCAAAGAGTTCCAGAACTCCACAATACACATGATTGGCTGAGAGTTCCTAAATAAAATCTGCATTATTGGTTCAAGGTTCCAGAACAGCATGTGCACAAATGGCTGAGCGACCCAGAATAAAATGCACTTGATTGGCTAGCAGTTCACGATCTCCAGAATGGATATGATTGGCTGAAAATTCCAGAATAGAGTGTATATGATTGTTTGAGAGTTCCAGAATAGAATACAGATTATTACCTAAGAGTTCCAGAACTCCAGAATGCACAATGACTGGCTGAGATTTCCAGAACAGCTTGGGTATGATTGTCTGAAGGTTCAAGAAGAAAATGTGTATAATTGGCTGAGAAGTTCCAGAATAGAATGTGTATTATTGGGTTGAGAGTTCCAGAATAGAATGTGCATAATTGGCTATGAGTTCAAGAGGAATACATATGATTGGCTAAGAGTTGCACATTGACTGCACATTGATTGAATTGATTGCACATGATTGGCTTAGAGTTCCAGAACAGAATGTCCATGATTGGCTCCAAGTTCCAGAACACCACAATAAACAAGACTGGCTGAGAATTCCAGAATAGAGAATGTGTATGATTGGCTTAGAGTTCCAGAATGGAATGCCCAATGATTGGCTGAGAGTTCCAGTGTAGAAAACACATGACTGGTTAAGTGTCCCAAAACAGAATGCACACTGTTACCTAACAGTTCCAGATCTCCAGAATGCACATGATTGTCTGAGAGTTCCAGAGTAAAATGCACATGAGTGCATGTAAGATCCAGAATAGAATGCTCCTGATTGGCTAAGAGTTCCAGCATAGCTTATGCATGATTGGTTGAGAGTTCCAGAACAGAATGCACTTGATTGGCTATGATTTCCAAAACTGCACATGGTTGGTGATTGGCCAAAGTTTCTGGAACTGTAGTACGCACATGCAGCCTGACATCTAAAATAGAGTGTGAAAGATTGGCTAAGAGTTCTAGAATAAAATCATTGTCTCAAATTTCAAACTCTAGAATGGCCATGTTTACGCTGTAGTTAGTTCCTTAATAACCAGAACCCAACTGATGCCAAATTGCAAATTAATGGCTGAGAGCTCCAGAATAGCTTGTGCACTAATTCCTGAGAGTTCCATAACTGAATGCACATGATTGGCTGAGAGCTCCAGAATGGAATGTGTATGATTGAATAGGAGTTCCAGAATAGAATTTGCAAGAATGTCTGAGTTCCAGAATAGTTACATAAAAGATTGTACATGATTGGCTGAGCGTTCCAAAATAGAATGCACATAAATTCCAGAATGGACCCCGTTGTTGATTATTTTCCTACAATAGCACACCTATTATGTTTTATTTTATACTTAATAAATGGTAGGATCATATTGTATTGCTCTGTTGCCTCCACTAGAGTGCAGCATCCTCTAATACTTACTAAGTCTGTCTCTATGACCTATACAATGAAAAGATGGAGTATCCTGGTGAGTATGTAGTACATGACTCACCAGCAAAGAAAAGCCAAGAAAAGTTTGTGTTTTACTTGTTGAAGAATTCCTTGTATTGAATTCTACTACTATATGAAATAACATAACAAATAAAGTGAAATAAAAATTATTTTTGGCAGTGGACCTGATGTGGAAAGCATTTCATTGCATGCATACATACATAAGAGTAGAGGGGCACGGTGGCATGGGGGTTTCATTCCCACCTCCACCCTGCATGCACAGAGTTTGCAAGTTCTCCCTGTACTTCAGGGGCTTCCTCAGGGTACTCCGGCTTGCTCCCCCACTCCAAAGACATACATTGTAGGCTAATTGGCATTTCCAAATTGTCCATAATGTGTGAATGAGAGTGTGTGCAATTGTACCCTGCGATCGGTTGGCACCTCATACAGGGTGTCCCACGATTTGTGCCTTGAGTCCTCTGGGATGGGCTTCAGGCTCCCCGCACCCCTGTATAGGATAAGAGGTACAGAAAATGGATGGATGGATGGACAGACATAAGAGCGTGAGAGTGTGTTTAAGACAGACTAAGGATTAGGGAATGCAATCACAGAAGATGTAAACTGTTTCACAGCATGTGGCAGAATGGCAGATTGAAGCTACACAGTCTCCAGTCTCGAGTGTTTCAGAGTGTTGAATCAGCAGCTCAGGATGAAAAGCCCTTTTCTAACTGAGCAACTCACAATGCAGAGCTCTGCTCCATCTAAATGCTTACGAGTGCAATTACCCAAGCCCTTTGCTCAATCAGACCAGATTTACTTCCAAACGGCCAATGAATCTCATCATTATACGATGGCAGGGCCACATCTGGAGCACACTGATAGGAGATGCACCTCGACTGACCATCTTTATGAGGCAGAGAGAGAGAGCTAGAGAGAAAATGAGAATAGTTTATGATGAAACACACCTTTCCTTTGGCTATTAGGCCATGGCAGGCTGCAGAAGATTTTTTTTCTGACCAGAGATGGTTATGATTTATTATTATTATTAGTAAGAGCATTTTAATTTAGATTTGTCAGTGTCATTATAATTTTCTACAGAAGTGATCAGAAGGCTGTGAGTTTTAATCCCACAAATAAATGCCATTATCCACACACAGGTACAGTGCAATGCAAGCTTTTTCATATATCCTAACTCCATGGGTCAGAGGATTAAGTGTGTAAGTATGTGCATATATGTATTTAAATGGATTAACATTTTCATCATGCTTTTGCATGATTTTACACCAACCAATAAGGTGTCAGTTTAATGGTTCTTTTCCACTAATGGATGGAATAATAAGTTTGGTACTGAGTGCAGTGTTGCTATTAAACAGAATATTGGTCTAAACAGTGAACCAAATTAATAAATACAAATTCAATCTAAGTTCACATGGGATGCAAGTTATCAGTTTAGTCCATTGTTATACAAATATTTTTTAATGGATTGAACCTCCAGAGTAGTTTATTTAAAACCAAATGATTTGTGTGTGTGTGTGTGTGTGTGTGTGTGTGTGTGTGTGTGTGTGTTAGTGTGTGTGCTTAATTTTGAAAAGTGAAATATGCTTAAGCAATAAGCAAGTTTATTAACACCGTTTAGCCACAAATCTAAATGGCAAGACGAATTTTCTACTTTTGTCGCTATTTCATGCATTTTCATTCATTTCATTTTCACTTTTGTTTCGTTGATTGAGGTTTCTCTGAAAACAAATGCGCTTATAATATTGTACATATATTGTCTGACATTTTACCTAATTAATCAATTACTTGTTTGCTAACATACTTTTTATTTATTTGTTTGTTTATTCGTTTGTTTGTTTTTCATTTGGTGGTGTTACCTCTGGATGATTGGTATTTTATATTTATTTTTGTAAAAAAAATCATACAAATATACAGTTTTCTCTGAAAACAAATGTACATTATATTGTACATATATTTTCTGATACTATTATTAAATTTTAATTGCTTAATTACTTTAATTGAGGATTGCTTTTTAAGAATTATTTATTTATTTATTCACTTGTTTGTTTGTATATTTGTTATATGTTTGTTTGTTTCTTTGGTGGTGTTACCTTGCACTGATTTCTGTCATATTTCTTTGGCAAATTTTTTTTTAAATACCTAAATAAATGAATAGATCGATAGATAGATAGATAGATAGATAGATAGATAAACTTTATTAAATCATACAAATAAAAAGTTTTTATAAGTTTGCCCAAATTTCTCTGAATTTTTGTTTACATGTAACATTACACATTTTCTTATATTAGTCTAGTTTATTAGTTTTGTATTAAATTATTACTTTTTTTTAAAAAAAATATTTATTTATAATGTAAAATGCAGATGAAAACATGTAAAAGTAAATAAATAAATATTTTTAAAAATCATGCAAATAAAAAACGTTTTTACTGTTTATATTTTCATAATGACAGAATGCCTTTGATAGACCATTTACTTCAGCAAGTTATTATCCGAATTCATTTATGTAAAAAAAAAGTCATATAAATACATAAAATATACTTACGTATAATCCGTTACATTCTCGAAACATCCCAGTCTAATTTGCATAAAATTACTAAGGTAATCAGACTCCGCCCCCGGCTCCTTTCTATCCTCAACGCGCACGCCCCTCATTTGTATAGAGTTGCCATGGTAACTAGAGCTTCCCTTTCCAGCGTGCTCCGGTGCTACTACTCCGGCTTTAGGGATTTATTAGCGAGTTCCGCCAGAATTCCGCAAGAACTAACCGAAGCGGGGTTGTTTTTGTTTAAAAAAAAAATAAAAATAAAAAATAAAAACAGAAACAAGCAAACGTACAGTTAAAGTCAGCAGGATATCTTTAAAGGAAAAAAACCCACAACTTTTCATGGCGCGGAAGAAGGAAAAGAGAGGCAGAGATTTAGCGGTAAACGAGACGAAACGGAGCAAATTATGCCTATGGAATCATAATAACTTCTCGTAAACATTAACGCAAGCGTAGGAGTAATTAAATATTAGCTAGTGAATTAGCTATGTGAGCGTTCACGAAGCACGAAAAGCAGTTTGAAACGATTTCTTCTGCCAGTTTGGTAAGTGTAAAACTCTGTAATTGAAACTGAAACATTTTGCACTTGACTCATGTTTCATGGATCTGGTTTAGGGCAACACAACCTGGATTAGTTTCTAAGCTACATTGTAAGACATATTACGTCATAAATCCTACATCAGATCTCATAAATCATTAAGAGGCACACATTGATTTGAGAGCTGAGCGCAGAACAAAACACTGGTATGAAGTTGGCTTGATGTTGGAAGTTCGATATTCGCAAATTATGGGACCGTCTCTAAAGTTACATACGACATTGGTATACACTTCAGTAGCATATGAAGGGAATGACTTGCAGTCATAAAACCAACTGTAAATTGTTCCTGTTGGTGTCAGCTATAACGCCCACCTTTTATATTTTTGATATTTAATAAACTATCAAATCATGTGTAAAATTTGCCATGTACAACCCCAATTCCAAAAAAGTTGGGATGCTGTGTAAAATGTAAATAAAAACAGAATGCAATGATTTGCAAACCTCATAAACCCATATGTTATTCACAGAAAACACATCAAATTATTAAACTGAGGAAATGTACCATTTTCAGAAAAAAATAAGGTCATTTTGAATTTCATGGCCAACACGTCTCAAAGAAGTTGGGATGGGGCAACAAAAGGCTGGAAAAGTAAGTGTTACTAATAAGAAACAGCTGGAGGTTAATTGGCAACAGGTCAGTATTATGATTGGGTATAAAAAGAGTATCTTAGAGAGGCAGAGTCTTTCAGAAGCAAAGATGGGCAGAGGTTCACCAATCTGCGAAAAACTGCGTCTACAAATTGTGGAACAATTTCAGAATAATGTTCCTCAACGTAAAATTGCGAAGACAATGAATATCTCATCATCTACAGTACATAATATCATCAAAATATTCTGAGAATCTGGAGAAATCTCTGTGTGCAAGGGATAAGGGTGAAAATCAATATTGCATGTCCGTGATCTTCGGGTCCTCAGGCAGCACTGCATTAAAAACAGGCATGATTCTGTAATGGAAATCACTGCATGGGCTCAGAAACACCTCCAGAACTCATTGTCTGTGAACACAGTTCGCCGTGCCATCCACAAATGCTGGTTAAAGCTCTATCACACAAAGAAGAAGCCATATGTGAACGTGATCCAGAAACGCCGTTGTCTTCTCTGGGCCAAAGCTCATTTAAAATGGATTGAGGCAAAGTGGAAAACTGTTCTGTGCTCAGATTAATCAAAATGTGAAATTCTTTTTGAAAACCATGGACGCGCATCCTCTAAACTAAAGAGGACTAAAGAGGAGAGGGACCATCCGTTTTTTTATCAGTTCTCAGTTCAAAAGCCTGCATCTCTGATGGTATTGTGGTGCATTTGTGACTATGGAATGGGCAATTTGCACATCTGGAAAGGCACCATCAATGCTGAAAGGTATATACAGGTTTTAGAGCAACATATGCCTCCATCCAGATAACGTCTTTTTCAGGCAAGGCCTTGCATTTTTCAGCATGACAATGCTAAACTACTTACCAAGTCTATTACAACAGCATAGCTTCACAGTAGAAGAGTCCGGGTGCTGAACTGGCCTACCTGCAGTCCAGACCTTTCACCAACTGAAAACATTTGGCACATCATGGAACGAAAAATACAGCAAAGAAGACCCAGGACTGTTGAGCAACTAGAATCCTGTATCAGACTTGAATAGGACAACCTTCCTCTCCCAAATCTCCAGCAACTGGTCTCCTCAGTTCCCAGACGTATACGGACCATTGTTAAAAGAAGAGTGGATGCTACACAGTGGTAAACATGGCCCTGTTCCAACTTTTTTGAGATGTGTTGCTGCCATCAAATTAAAAATTGCCTTATTTTTCCCTTAAATGGTACATTTCCTCAGTTTACACTAGGCTGAAATATTTACACTGAAATGTTTTCTATGTTCTGTTGTGATTAAAATATGGGTTTATGAGATTTGCAAATCATTGCATTCTGTTTTTATTTACATTTCACACAGCGTCCCAACTTTTTTGCAGTTGGGGTTGTATTTCTCTACAAAGTGTGGTGTCTAGGTGTCAGGTATGATGCACACCCTTCAGATTTTTGATATTTAACTCTACAACGCATGAACCTTAAAACCTACACAAACTGACATTTTTTGGTAACTGAGCGCAATTTTTTGAAAACTGCACAGAGGGAACTGTGTACAGTTTAATTAATTTATATACATGTTTCGACAGATTGTAGATGGGAGCCAAAGGAATTCAACATAATCCTGGAGAGACTGATGAACTCCAGTAACTCCACTTTATGTCAGGCCACATCATAGTAGCCTAATACTATTCCTACTTTCATGTGTGTTTGGTGTGTCTGATTTGAAGAAAACGAAGACGCCAGAATGGTGAAGCAGGCTGCTCCTCGTCGCGCTTTGTCTCACTCCTTTAGACATTCCTCTCGAACAGAACTCTCGTCACCCTTGACCCCCTGGACCTCTCCATCACCTCCGACACTGTGTCACGACCCCTCCTCTGTTCCAAGGTGGAATCCAAGCAGCATTCCTGACCACGTCTACCTCGACGCTGCCACCATTTTCCAAAACTCGCACCAGGACAAGGCCGCCACTCATCGGCTCATCAGCTATGGGAAGAGGTCAAAGGTAACAGCGCTGAAGATCAAGGATGAGGCATGGCAGCACAGGGCCTACGAGCTGGCCTTCAATACACTCAAATGTAAGTATATGGTAATGTAAGCTCACATCTTAGGGGCAGTGGTGGCTTGGTGGTTACGGCTCTGGGTTACTGATTGGAAGGTCAGGGGTTCAAGCCCCAGCACTGCCAAGCTGCCACTGTTGGGTCTTTGAGCAAGGCCCTTAACAGCTGTATCATGGCTAGCCCTGTGCTCTGACCCCAGCTTCCTGACATGCTGGGGTATGCGACGAAAAGAATTTCACTGTGCATATGTATATGTGTTAATAAAGACTCATTATCATTATCTCATTGGCTCGTCCAATCAGTATTTGCAGTTCTAGGGGCACAGTTATTGCTATGATTTATAATACTACTACTAATAGTAATCATCATAACATGACTATAACTATATCTGCAAAGGAAGAATCTAAGGTGCTGTGTTGGACATTTATGTTTAAAGCTCAAAGACTTTGCACCATTTTCTCTCTCTCTCTCTCTCTCTCTCTGTAGCTCTCCACCTTTATTCTCCTATCTTGTCTGCTCTTTCACTGACTCTGTCTTTGTTAACATAATTTCACCGTTATTTATATTTCCATATAAAGTATCCTAAAGTAATAGGTTGCCAAGGGTTACCGTCTGCAATTTTGAACAAACCCATGTTGCTGTAGAAACACAGTGTAGGGAAAAGTGCTGAGAATGTTAAGAGACATTGGTCCAGGGAACAAGTTTGCTTTGCTATATTATTACTTTCATGTGGCGGGACACCTGGATCGCAGGCTATGCATGTGAGAGCAGATCATATGAATGTCTGATTCTGCTGTTTGGCATGTCTGTGGCACCTCCAACATTCACAAGATATGTCAAATCTGCTCTTGCCCCACTTGAGAGTTTTGGTATTTTGCCTAGATGATCTGGCAGTTCTACTTTTTCCAATGCGGGCAAGGACACACATGGCATCCATGCTGCAACACATTCAAGCATTGGGATTTTGTGGTTGCTGAGCCTCATGGTATCAGTGATAGCAAGACTACCTTGGAGTCTGTTGCTAATGTGGACATTTCATCAATGGATACTATCACAGTCCCTGGTTTGATCCTGAGCCAGTGGCCAATCCTGAAGTTGTCCTGTCCCTCATGGGATCTTCCCAACCTCCAATAACATGTCAGTAGGTGGATTGGCTGTACTAAAATTTCCCAAGATGTGAATGTGTGCATGTGCATCCTTCCATCCATCCATTATGACCTGTTATTTCTGCACTACATTGACCATAGCTGAGGCATGTCTTGCAGTCCTTGACTTGTGGAAAGAGCCACACCTACTCTGTCAGGATCTCTTTACTGGAAAACCAATATGTGGAAAGTGGTCCTTACTACAACGTAAGCTCCACATAAATTATCTGAAGCTGCTGACAGGTTGGTTAGCCCTCAGCTATTTTCACCTGTATAAAGGGGCCATCACATTCATCTCATATGAATAAGGGACCTAATATCTCAGGCAGGGGGATAGGTAGCTCACCCCCAACCAGGGCTTTGATGCCAGCTAAGGGCTTACCTAAGTGGTGTAATCACCACTATTCAAACTACAAGAACACCTTCAATTAAACTTGAGAGGTTTGGTATTTTGCCTAGATGATCTGGCAGGACACACATGCCATTGGGGTGGATGATTTGACAACAATATCATATGATGCACATTATATATGTATACAGTGTTAGGAAAATAATAAACTTTTGGGTGGTAATTTTGGGAAAGTTGATTATTTTCATAAAACAGCATGCTCCCATGTATTTATTTCCTTATGTTCCTAAAGTTTTGCTATGGACTATAATTCACCAGCACTTGAGCTTATGCATTTCAATCCTCCTCTACCTGATTCTGAGTAGGACAGGAGGCTGTATTTATGTCTGCATACAGGACCTGTTACTGGTCTGTTTGGTTATTCAGCTCTCGTAAAAATACTGTCTAAGTAGCACCTCTTCCACTGGATTGTGGAAGCCATCTCCTTGGTTATGGCAGCAATGGGTTGTCAATGCCAGAGACTAAGTGCATTCCACAAAGGGATGGGCCTGAATCTCATAAGTTGGTGGATTTTAGTGCTTGGTTGTTGTGATGTCATCTCCCTCCATCTTCTTTACTGAATCAAGGGCACGCTGCACTGGTATGTTATTCCCCCTCTTCAACTATAGCTGTGCAAGGAATGTATCTTTCATATTATCTGTCTTACACCATGGTGTAAGACTATCTGTCTTAAACACGTTGGTGGGAGCACATGTTAAAAGCTACCACTGTAACTCTAATTGATTGAAAATTCTGATTGATATTATTACAGAACTTTGTCCCGGACTTGTTTTGATAGCTCCTTGGTCTTCATGATACTGTTTGTTTAAGCATATTATTTAACTCTGTGGACAAATGTATTTGTATTGAGATCTGTCCAATTTTGAAAAGACATGTCAGTCTTTGTACACAACATATGTATTTTGAACAAATTTAAAGGCATGACCACATGGATCCCATAGGTTTGAAAAATAGATACCATCATTTTGAAAAACTCGATGAAAATGTGAACAAAATGGCAGACACAATTAGCATTATAAACTCAACTGCTTTTATTTCCACCATATTTCTTAACTTGTAAATATTTGTATTAACATAAAAAGTTTCAACAACTGAGACATAAACTGGTCAGGTTTCACAGACATTTGATGAACAGAAATGGAATAATGAGTCCCTGAACAAAGGGGGGGGTCAATATCAACAGTCAGTATCTGGTGGCCACCAGCTACTTTAAGTGCTACAGTGCATCTCATCCTCATGGACTGGACCAGATTGGTCAGTTCTTGCTGTGAGATGTTACCCCACTCTTCCACCAAGGCATTTGCAAGTTCTCGATCACGTCTGGGGGGGACACATGCTTACATGTAATTTTCCACTGCAACAATCAACTGTCCTTCCTGTCTCCCTGTAGCACTGTCTTAGACGTCTTACATTACAGACATTGCAGTTTATTGCTATGGCCACATCTGCAGTCCTCATGCCTCCCTGCAGCAGACCTATGGCATGTTTACGCAAGTGAGCAAGAACCCCAGACAGCTTTCTTCTGGTGTTTTTCAGAGTCAGTAGAAAGGTCTATCTAGTGTCCTAAGTTATTGTAACTGTGACCTTAATTCCTACCACCTGTAAATTGTTTGTGTCTTAAGGACAGTTCCACAGGTGCATGTGCAATAATTGTTTATGGTTCATTGAACAAGCATGAAAAACATCGTTTCAACCCTTTCCAATAAAGATCTGTAAAGCTTATTTGGATTTTACACAATTATCTTAAAAATACGGTCTCCTGAAAAAGGTTTTTTTTCTGAGTTTATATATTGTGTTTTCAATTGGTTAAATGGCTATAAAGGCAATTATCATGAAATGCAGACACTTTTCCAAAGTTGATTGAAGATTGTGTGTGTGTGTGTGTGTGAGAGAGAGAGAAAGAGAGAGAGAAAAGAAACTGAACTAGTAGTCAGTTGAGCATGTGTGTGTGTGTGTGTGTGTGTGTGTGTGTGAGAGAGAGAGAGAGAGAGAGAAAAGAAACTCTGAACTAGTAGTCAGTTGAGCATGTGTGTGTGTGTGTGTGTGTGTGTGTGAGAGAGAGAGAGAGAGAGAAAAGAAACTCTGAACTAGTAGTCAGATGAGCGTGTGTGTGTGTGCGGGTGTGTGTGTGCGTGTGTGTGTCTGTCTAGGACAGATTGCACTCAAGGTGTCAATGGCAGGCCAAAACGAGTTTTGATAGGTTGATTGAGGAAAGAAGTGGGAAAAGGCTGGCATGTCCAGGAGGAATCCCATTACCCACAATGCAACAAATCAATTTAGCCAGTGATCTGCTGTCTGGGCAGCCCAAGGCGAGTGGGAGCTTGAGAACAGTGGAGGAGTGATAAACACATAGATAAAAGAGATTAGAAGAGGATGTGGTAGGGAAGCAGAAAGAGTTTGAGATAGAGGGAGGGAATGAACGCATCCACTGAGCACGCCTAGTATCAGCACGGCTTTACGCTAAACCCACATTTCCCAGAATGCCGTATTCATTAAACACCATTGTACAAGTGAAGCTTTTCCGATTCATTAATGTTTCATTTTGTCCTTAATGCTAGAGTGCTGGCTGTTTTAAGAAACACTGAGTGTTCATACAGGTCCACTTATGCAGGAAATATGTATACATCTACAAAAATCTCTTTGTCCTATTCAGGTTCATGGCAGCATTCACGATCATTCCTTTAGCAGCCTCTCTTTTATTAACTCTTGAAGTTAATAAGACAAAAAAATAACAAAATTTGTCTTGTTACCAAGAAACTGTAAATCTGTCCTGAAGACTCTCCCAAGGTGGAAAAACTTCTGAGTGTTACTCTGACACTAGAGACTCTTTCCGTAAACACTAAATATATGCCTCCTCACAGAAAACTTTAACATATCAACAACTACACAGGTTTTTAAATCTGTTTATATGTATGAAACATCCGACATTCAAGCCCCTGTGTAAGTTTTTACTACGGAAACAATAATGAAGGCATTAATATAAACCTTGTAGCCAAACTACTGTCTGAGCTGCTATTATAGAAAATTAATCAGCACATTCTGATTAATCAGAATTGCATATTCGATGCTAACATCTTTCTCTAGTTGTTATTACACATTTATGATACCTAGTCTGGTACAATTCATGTCAGGCAGAGGGCAAAAGGGGGAGGAAATGGAAATGGTGTCATGAAATGGACATTTGAAAGCTTTCAAGATTCTGCTCAGGCTACACACAGATATCTCTTGCAGTCTGTCAAGGGTGTGTGTATGTGTGTGGATAATCAGGGAATCAGCGATGATGATTAGGCTCGTATCGATTCAGGGTTCTTGCACGCCGAACACATTTAAATAAGACGACACACCTGGGAAAAGCCTAATCACCCCGTCACCCTATATCTGCAACAATGCAGAACCATGCTCCAAAATCAATACAGCTGTCAGACACACACACACACACACACATATATATATATATATATATATATATATATAATTATTTTTTAAATTTAGTGTATGTATACACACACTGGGATTAGTATCTTGGTGAGATTCTGCCTCTGTCTTAATTATTGCTGTAGCTAATTAATGCTATCCCTACACCCTATTTGGCAATCAAAATTCTGTACCATTATGGATATATTGGTGGGACCTCACAAAAAGCTGCACACGCATATTAAAGCGAACTACATTCCACAACAGAACGCATGCAAATACACATTATCATGACTAAACACTGAAGATTCAAATAACTGAAGATCTTGCTAGAGATACTTTCGAATTATCTTCAAAATCAGCCCATGTCGTTTACCATATAGTTAGGAAATACTGTATATTATGTGCCATGGATTCCCCCATATATCACGTTTTCCATGATAACAATCACCATGTGTTTGTTTTGTTTTTTGTTCTAGTCCTGTCTCCACTCATGTCCAGTCATTGCTTTGTCATCTGACTGTGTTCACTTGTTTTGTGTTAGTTCTTGATTAGTTTGCCTACATAAACCCCCGCTGTTTCACTGTTTTGTCTTACTGTCACGTTACAAAGATGGATACGGATGTAAGTGCAGATCTTCAAACATTTAATAACAAGTAACCCAACTCCAAAAGACACTAAGGCAACTAGGCAAAATACTGTGGCTAAGGCTAAACGTAAACTAAGAAACAAAACATGGTACAGGGACAAATGTCAAGTTAGACCATACATAGGATGAGGAAGCAGTACAGACAGTGGCTATATATAGGAGTGCTCATTAAACGGAAATGTGATACAGGTGCAGGTGGTAATGTGACACTGATGTAGTATGGTGCAGTGGCTGCTGGGAAATGAAGTCCAGAGTTCCCTCCTTGATACATGACAGAACCGCCCCCCAAGGGCGCTTCTCTCGGAGCGCCCAAAATGCACTCCCTCCCTCTGGCGGTCCTGGCCCCCTGGGCAAAATGTCCCTAGCTGAACCAGGAGACTGAGCGGTGTCCACAGCGGAGCAAGAAAACAATGCAACGTCCTCAGTGGAACAGGTAAGCAGAGCGACGTCCTCAGTGGAACAGGTAAGCAGAGCGGTGTTCTCAGCGGAACAGGTAAGCAGAGTGGCGTCCTCAGTGGGACTGGAGCTCAGAATGACGTCCTCTGTGGGGCAAGACAGCAGGACAACTTCTTCAGCAGGACAGAAGAGGGCAGCGAGGTTCTCCGTGAGGCCCGAGGGAAGCGCCAAGATTTCCACGAGGCCATAGAGGGGAGCGAGGTTCTCCGGAAGGCCAGAGAGGGGAGCGAGGTTCTCCACGAGGCCTAAGGGAGGAACGATGCTCTCCGCGAAGCATGAGGGGGAAACGATGCCCTCTGTGGAACAGGAAGGGGGAGTGACATACTGCGCGCAGAGGAACGACGTAACATGGAGGCAAAGCGATGTCCTCAGCGAAGCAGGATGGCAGAGCGATGACCTCAGCTGAGCAGGATGGCAGAGCGACGTCCTCAGCCGAGCAGGAAGGCAGAGCGACGTCCTCAGCCAAGCAAGAAGGCAGAGCGACGTCCTCACCTGAACAGAAAGGCTGAGTAACGTCCTCAACGGAGCAGAAAAGTACCGAGCGATGCCCTCGGCAGAAAAGCAGGGCGAGTTCCTCAGCGGAGCAGGCAAGCATAGCGGTGTTGTGCGCGGGGTTGGCGAACAGAGGGGAGCACTTGGGCATGTCGGGACACGGAGCAACATCTTCAGCCAACCAGGGTGACTGAGCAACGTCCTCAGCTGATCCGAAAGTCTGAGCGGCATCCTCAGACGAGCAGGGAGACTGACTCACCTTCTCCACTGACTCCATCCGCTGAACCAGATCCACAATAGGGGAGGGAGGGTGGTTGATGGCACCAACCCAGTCAACAGGCTCCCACTTGTACCCGGACTCCTCCATGTCCTCCTACTGCTTACGTAGCGCAGCTTGGTACAGTTGTACGCAATAGTTTGGGGAAGACCCACATATGGCTGTGATGGGCAGGTGGATGGTCACAAAATTTTGCATCCAGAAAGTATTCACGGCGCTTCACTTTTTCCACATTTTGTTATGTTACAGCCTTATTCCAAAATGGATTAAATTCATTATTTTCCTCAAAATTCTACAAACAATACTCCATAATGACAACGTGAAAGAAGTTTGTTTGAAATCTTTGCAAATTTATTAAAAATAAAAAACAAAAAAGCACATGTACGTAAGTGTTCACAGCCTCTGCTGAATACTTTGTTGAAGTACCTTTGGCACCAATTACAGCCTCAAGTCTTTTTGAGTATGATGCTACAAGCCTGGCACACCTATTTTTGGGCAGTTTCTCCCATTCTTCTTTGCAGGACCTCTAAAGCTCCATCAGGTTGGATGGGGAGCGTCGGTTCACAGCCATTTTCAGATCTCTCCAGAGATGTTCAATCGGATTCAAGTCTGGGCTCTGGCTGGGCCACTCAAGGACATTCACAGAGTTGTCCTGTAGGCACTCCTTTGTTATCTTGGCTATGTGCTTAGGGTCATTATTCTGTTGGAAGATGAACCTTCGCCCCAGTCTGAGGTCCAGAGCGCTCTGGAACAGGTTTTCATCAAGGATGTCTCTGTACATTGCTGCATTCATCTTTCCCTCGATCCTGACTAGTCTCCCAGTTCCTGCCGCTGAAAAACATCCCCACAGCATGATGTTGCCACCACCATGCTTCACTGTCGGGATGGTATTGGCCAGGTGATGAGTGGTGCCTGGTTTCCTCCAGACATGACACTTGCCATTCAGGCCAAAGAGTTCAATCTTTGTTTCATCATGGTCTGGGAGTCCTTCAGGTGCCTTTTGGCAAACTCCAGGCGGGCTGTCATGTGCCTTTTACTGAGGAGTGGCTTCTGTCTGGCTGCTCTACCATACAGGCCTGATTGGTGGAGGGCTGCAGAGATGGTTGTTCTTCCAGAAGGTTCTCCTTTCTCCACAGAGACAGGCTGGAGCTCTGTCAGAGTGACCATCTGGTTTTTAGTCACCTCCCTGACTAAGGCCCTTCTTCCCTGATCACTCAGTTTGGCCGGGCGGCCAGCTCTACGAAGAGTCCTGTTGGTTCCAAACTTCTTCCATTTACGAATGATGGAGGCCACTGTGCTCATTGGGACCTTAAATGCTGCAGAAATATTTCTGTACCCTCCCCCAGATCTGTGCCTCGATACAATCCTGTCTTGGAGGTCTCCAAACAATTCCTTGGTCTTCATGGCTTGGTTTGTGCTCTGACATGCATTGTTAACTGTGGGACTTTATATAGACAGGTGTGTGCCTTTCCAAATCATGTCCAATCAACTGAATTTACCACAGGTGGACTCCGGTCAAGTTGTAGAAACATCCAAGGATGTCAAGGATCAGTGAAAACAGGATGCACCTGAGCTCAATTTTGAGTGTCATGGCAAAGGCTGTGAATACTTATGTATATGAGCTTTTTTTTGTTTTTTATTTTTAATAAATTTGCAAAGATTTCAAACAAACTTCTTTCACATTGTCATTATAGGGTATTGTTTGTAGAACTTTGAGGAAAATAATGAGTTTAATCCATTTTGGAATAGGGCTGTAACAACATAAAATGTGGAAAAAGTGAAGCACTGTGAATACTTTCCGGATGCACTGTACTAGTTTTAAATGTGAATTTTACTCTGACATGTATGCAGAGTACAGCTCTCTAGCAATTGGAGTGACATCATCTGTCTCAGGCTGAATGCTCTCAAAGGAGGACGCTATCACGAAGCATGTAGCCAAGCTCAGGACAAGTGACAGTGGAAAGGAAAAACATGAGGCTGAATCCCATGAGAGGAACCAGATTCAAAAGGGAACCGGATCTGGGTGACATAATCTATGAGATTCCATTATTCAGGTGTAGCAGAGTAAAGACAAACAGTGCTACATGTGTTGAAAGGATATGGACGGTTATATATTTTTGCACCCAAGCCCTAAATATGGACATCACATAGACTTATAATGCATGTAAATACACATATACAGTAAACATATATGTACTGTTATATGCATATAAGCATATTCTCTCTTTCTCTCTCACTCTCTCTCTCTCTCTCACACACACACACACACACACACACACACACATGTTAATCAGAATATATAGTATCTACTGCATGTAAGCACAAACCTAGGCCTATTTATAGACATTCTTGATGTTTATCCTAATATGGAATACAGACAATATAATTTCTTTTTACCATAATGAAATATTGATGAATATTGCATTCTCGATTATGATTGGATTTCCATTGGCAAATTGCTGTGCTTTAAGAAAAACAAAATATTTGTTAGAGTTAAAGAGTCATGAAACACTAAACTACATTTTCTGAGATTTTAACATTGGTGTTCGTATCACACATTATAAAAGACAATCTTAGCATCTGTTAATTTTAATTGTTGGAGAAAACTGTTTAATTTTGAGCTTTTTTCAGCTATTTTCGTCTCCCTGGTTTAAGATCTCGTTCTGTCACACGTCACAGTGATCTAGCAATGTACTATAGTACTTCGATGACGTGTCGGTGTCTCATAAATATTGATGAGACTGCGTGTTCTTATCCTATGAGAAGATGCTGTCTATTAATTATTCACGTGGTGCTTTCCTACAGATGTAGTAGATGAGAGCGGCGTTCAAATGGGTCGCAAGTGTTTGTTTCAGTGGTGTAAGGGTTCGAGTGTGTTTTCTTGGGAGAGCTATGAGAATTGGAGAAAGGTGGACTTCAGACTTGCTCATGAAAGCAGTTTGTGTCTACACAATGATGTGGTACTCAGTCCCGAGGACTTTTCTATCCCTTCAAATGAGGTATGTGTCTAATTTTTAACCATGACAGTTTTACTTGCCTTTGGAGCTAATTACACCGCTTAAAGCTCCATGGGCCATCGCGTGCAAAACTATACAACGAGAGTCCACGTTGGAAGGAAGCGCCTTCGCCTTTTATTCGTGAAAAGCACAAGCCTATTAGCTAGCTACCATTCTGACACTCCTCCCATCCGCGCTGCCTCCGGCTTGAGGATAACTATATAATAAAATATAAAAACTGTACATACAATATATAATATCGTATATATAATATTAAAGCTCTGCGGGCCATCACATGCAAAACTATACAATGAGAGGCCATGTTGAAGGGAAGAACCTTCGCCTTTTTATTTGTGAAAAGCTCGAGCCTATTAGCTAACTAACATTCAGACACTTCTGCCATCTGTGCTGCCTCTGGCTCGAGGAAAACAATAATAATATATGTTATAAAAACTTTACATACAATATATAATACCATCTGCCACCTCCACCACCTCAGGAGGGGGAAATGGGGAACCATCCAAGCTGTGTACAGTAAGGATCGGACGCTGTTGACCTCAACTGAGGAAGTAATTGCACGGTGGAAGGAACACTTTGAGGAACTCTTGAATCCGACTAACACGCCCTCTATGGTAGAGGCAGAGGTGGAGGATGATGGGGGATCATCGTCAGTTTCCCTGGTGGAGGTCACTGAGGTAGTCAAACAACTACACAGTGGCAAAGCCCCAGGGATTGATGAGATCCGTCCAGAAATGCTGAAAGCTCTGGGTGCTGAGGGAGTATGGGGTGAGGGGTTCCCTTCTTAGGGCTATCTAATCGCTGTACTCCCAAAGCGAGAACTGTGTTCGGATGCTCAGCAAAAAGTCGGACTCGTTCCAGGTGGAGGTTGGTTTCCGCCAGGGCTGCGCTTTGTCACCAATCCTGTTTGTGATATTCATGCACAGGATATCGAGGCATAGTCATGGTGGAGAGGGGTTGTGGTTTGGTGACCTGATGATCTCATCGCTGCTTTTTGCAGATGATGTGGTCCTGATGGCATCCGTGACCTCCAGCACTCACTGGATCGGTTCGCAGCTGAGTGTGAAGAGGCTGGGATGAGGATTAGCACCTCTAAATCTGAGGCCATGGTTCTCAGCAGGAAACCAATGGAGTGCCTACTCCGGGTGGGGAATGAGTACTTAACCCAAGTGAAGGAGTTCAAGTACCTCAGGGTCTTGTTCACGAGTGAGGGGACATGTGAGTGGGGGATTGGCCAGAGAATCGGAGCAGCGGGAGCAGTATTGCAATCGCTTTACCGCACCGTTGTGACGAAAAGAGAGCTGAACCGGAAGGCAAAGCTCTCGATTTACCGGGCAATCTTCGGTCCTACCCTCACCTATGGTCATGAAGGCTGGGTAGTGACTGAAAGAACTAGATCGCGGGTACAAGAGGCCGAAATGGGTTTTCTCAAGAGGGTGGCTGGCCTCTCCCTTAGAGATAGGGTGAGAAGCTCGGTTATCCGAGAGGAACTCAGAGTAGAGCCACTGCTCCTTTGCGTTGAAAGGAGCCAGTTGAGGTGGTTCGGGCACCTGGTAAGGATGCCCCCTGGGTGCCTCCCTAGGGAGGTGTTCCAGGCATGTCCACCTGGGAGGAGACCTTGGGGAAGACCCAGGACCAGGTGGAGATCCCCCAGTCAGAGCTGGTTAATGTGGCTCGGGAAAGGGAAGTTTGGGGTCCCCTGCTGGAGCTGCTGCCCCCGTGACCCGATAACGGATAAGCGGTTGAGGATGGATGGATGGATGGACAATATGTAATATAATATCAAAGCTCTGTGGGCCACCGCGTGTACAATTATGCAACGAGAGTCCGTGTTAAAGGGGAGAACCGTCACCTTTTTATTTGTGAAAAGCTTGAGCCTATTAGCTATCAACTATTCCAACATTCCGTCATTCTGAGGTTACTCAGCCCCCCCACATGCTCCAAATTCACCCCAAATAGTCTCAAACGTTCGTGCTTCGTTTGTGCCGATAAAAGTTTCATTTGTACTGCTTCTGTTTTTAAAATATTAAACATTAAGTTCTATGAGATTACGTCACCAGCCCCTACATGCTCCAAATTCAACCCAAATAGGCTCAATCGTTTGTGCTTCGTTTGTGCTGGTTTGTGCCAGTAAAAGTTTCGTTTATGCTGCTTTTGTTTTTAAAATATTAGACATTGAATTATAGGCGCAAATCTCCTCGGTGTGAGCACACTTTCATTTCATTTATTTGCAAGGAGTGTCATCTGCTACACTTCACTGCCACCACTAGGTGTAAGTGACACTTCTGTTCAAGATGCTCTTGTGCTAATTAGTGCTAAGTTAATATAGGAAAAGTTTATATAGTTACTAAATCAAAATTCTGGCCAGTTTAAGTACAATGTTTTAACACTGTCAGTTACAATATTATTAGTTAACTTCAATCATAATGGTATAACATTCAAGAGAGCTAAGATTGTCAATGTTTATTGAGCAGAAAACTCATTGCTAATACTAGTATGGCTAATGTACCTATGAAATGCCAATTACAGCTGCACGTGGTAGTTTTTTGAATATGTCGTGCATCTAGGGGTCAACAATACCATATGGGTCCTAATATAAGATATGATATCCTTATATATTATTACTATACTAAATTTTCCTTGTATTCTGGCAAATACAGTAATTAAATGAATGCGACTATTTTATATGATTTATTTTGTCGTTTGGATTTTACGTTGTTACTTCACCTGTATTGTTAAAAAAATAAAAAGACAGTCGCAAAAACGAAGCATTTATCGGCACAAACCAGCACAAACGATTGAGACTATTTGGGGTGAATTGGGGGGGGGGTCTGAGTGACCTCAAAATGACTTATAAATATTCTTTTAATGTCTCCAAATCCGAAGCAGCACAAACGAAGCGTTTATTGGCACAAACGAGCACAAATGGAGCACAAACGAGCCTATTTGGAATGAACTTGGAGCATGTGGGGGGCTGGTGATGTCACCGCACCATAATTCAATGTCTAATATTTTAAAAACGAAAGCAGCACAAACGAAACCTTTAGTGGCACAAACGGAGTACAAATGATTGAGACTAATTTGAGTGAATTTGGAGCGTGTCGGGGGGGAGTGTGACCCCAGAATGGCCTATAAATATTCTTTTAATATCTCCAGAAATGAAGCAGCACAAACGAAATTTTTTACGGCACAAACGATTGACATTATTTTGCCGACGTTTTGCGTTGGGTGTGGTGCCAACTTCACGCAGGTATGTTACCTTCCACAGTCACGCCAGGGGCTAATGATTCAAATAGACAGGGCTTAGGACCTGCACTGCTATCTATTGTGTCTCTATTTAGCCCTGGGAATTCAGGAGGAGAGACGTTTGCCTCATCTGCAAACTTTGTCACTATCCATCTTTTTTTTTTGAGTGTTCTGAAGGTTCGCCCCCTATTCCTCCCCTGCCACGCCCACTCCCCCTCCCTTCTTCACACAGCCATCCATGCCCATTTAAACTGCATTTTTCAAAAACATTGAGAGGTAGACTTCAGCTGAAAGAGGGAGGTTTCATGACGCTTAAAAAAAAATCTACTATGCTTAATGTTGGGCTGCACCACACTCCACCCCAGTGTTGATTATTTTCCCATAACAGCATTCCGCTAAGTGTATTATTCCTAAGTGATCACAAACGCTATTGTAAACTTGGAAGCAATAAACTTTTTTTTCCGATATCAGATCGTTCTGACAGCCATGAAGAAAATTCCTTTTTCTTTTGTTATATTTGAAAATCAGCAAGTGGTTTTACTGCAAAAAAAAAAAAATATATATATATATATATATATATACATATATACATATATACATATAGTATATGCTGTTGAATTTTTTTTTTCAATTGAGATGCATTAGAATGCATAAAGAAGCAATTTATCATCACATCATGGTACACTGAATCAAAATCTAATCGATTTAGTGCTTAAGGATTCTCACACCCATTTCATTATATGCACATTATATATACATAGCACATCCAAGCACACACACATTACTTATCCATCCATCCACAAGCACACACATACACACACACACACACACAAACACAAACACACACACACACACAGCTCTCATGCCACAGTGAAGGTGAGGAATGACAGGCATTGTAAGTGTATTAAGTGTGTACTGATCTCATGATTATCACAATGTATGTGTACGTGTGTGTATATGTGTGTGTGTCAGGGCGTCAGATTAAACTAATAGCGCTACAGTGTATAGACTCAGCAGGTTTTAAATGTGTGAATGAGGATTATTGCATCTCTCTCTCTCTCTTATATCACTTTCAGTCACCTCATCACTCGCTCTCATTTCACTTATCTACTATAACCTTTTCCACATCCACATTTCCTCCTTTACATCTGTCTCTCTGTCAGCTTCTCAACCCTCTCTGTCCTTGATCTCGTATGTGAGTCATTTGTATCGCACTCTGTAGAGCGTGCTTGGTTTTCTGCACATGCACAACTTGTCATTTTACGTCCAATTTAAACGACATGCAAATGAGCACAGGTGCAGATCGATTTGATTGGCTGAATGACCTTCGAGGCTGTCTATTTGCCTCCCAGGAGAGTGATAGCTTTCTTTACATGTGCAATAGCCCATACATTTTAATTAGTTTTCATGTTTCAACTTTACCTGGCTGACAATATAAGACATATTTATGTATTTGGCTTCAGTATATCACAATCTTCAGTGAAGGCCTATATTGTGATTTGGTCACCATTTCAAAGCACTGTCAATATCCATGTTCGAATCCCAATTCGCTTACTTATTCTATGCACTAAAAGTATGTACTCTTTTTGTGAAGAAAGGGTACATACATTTGAGTGTGTAGCAAAAGAGCATGCAAGTATTAGGACATACTAACACGTCATGTAATGGAAGAGAACGTTGTTGCCTAGTTACGCACACTGTCATTGTAAACAAACTCCTTGTTGCATTTCAGCTTTTCTTCAATCATTGTTCCTTATATAATGCTTAACATTTAAGTTCTTACACTTAAATACTGAAATGGTAGGAGTGGTCTCTTCCAGGATGACCCCGCCTCTTGTCCATGATTTGATGAGGATGAAAATGATGTAAAACATTATCTGAAGAGAAACAGGACATCCTTCTTCAGCAGTGGAAGTAAAGTGCTTCAGAGGCTGTAGGAAGTGAAAAATTGTAGATCATTAAATGATGTAATAATTGCTGCTAAAAGGAACATGACTATTATTCTAGGGGTTCTAACGATCCAAGGGTGTACTCAAGCTCTGACTCACTTCATCGCCCCATAACAATAACTAGCAGTGCAAACTGAGATGTTATTAATGTAATGTCCATTGCTGTTGAAGTGTCTCAAAACTGCAAAAGAGTAATCCTTCATTCATATGGCACAGAGGTACTCGACAAAAACGATCAGCCATTATGCTTTTGGTTTCCCAGATGTACAACTGATTCCATCTCTTGCAGGAGAGACAATAAGCTTCTCTTGTGGTGATGGATGAGGAGTGATGAGTGGTTTAAGTAAACACACTCCTTGATCCATATTTCCTGGTTGGAATTTCCTGGTTTGTGGTTCCTACTTTCCATATGCCTGGGTTTTGTTTCCTGTTTGTATATTTCATGTTTCTGTGTTTCCTGGTTTAAGTGTTCCTTGTTTGTTGTTTCTCAGTTTCCTTGTTTCCTGTTTCTTTATTTCCCTGTTTAGTGTTCTGTGATTCCAGGTTTCTGGATTGCCTATGTTGTGCGAATCCTGCTTTTTATTTTACTTTGTTTCCTGTTTCCATATTTCTTGTTTAATGTGTTTTTTGTTTTGTGTTCTATGTTCTTAGGTTTGTTTTTCCTCTGGTTTCCATGTGTATTTCTTGGTTTCTGGTTTCTGTTTTCATGGTTTAAGAGGGTGTTTGTTGATCCATGTTTCCTGGTTTGGTTCCTTGTTTCCCAATCCTTCCCGTGTGTTCTTCTTTGATTTGTGTTTCCTGCACTGTAAAACCGAATAAGTTCATTTAACTCAAAAAATTTGAGGAAACTAATTACCTCAAAATTTTTAAGTTGATAAATAAATTTCTTTAAGTCAAATACACTTAAATATAACAATAATTTATTTTAAATTACAAAGTTTGAGTTACATTTTGTTATATTTAAGTGTATTTGGCTTAAAGAAATTGATTTATCAACTTAAAAATTTTCCTAAATTTTTTTGAGTTAAATGAACTTATCCCGTTTTACAGTGTGGTTTTGCATGATTTTCCACTTTATTTTCAGTGTTTCCTCATGTCCTGTTTCCTCTTCTGTCTTTCCTGGTTTAAGTGTTCTGTGTTAGTTGCTGTTTCCTTGTTCTGGTTTCTGCATTGTCTGTGTTTTTCGTGTCCTGTGTTTTTCTTCTCTTTAATTTTACCTGGTTGCTGTGTTTCCTCGTTTCTTTTTTCTGATTCCTGGTTTAAGTGCTCTTTGTTCTTTGGTTTCTATGATGCCTGATTTTGAGTTTCCCTGTTTCAGTGTTTCTGCATTGCCTGCGTTCTTTGTGTCCTGTTTTGTCTCCTTTTTTGTTCTGTTTCCTTGTTTTTGTATTATGTTTCTGTGATTTAGGTGTTCTGTGTTCCTTGCTTTACGTGCTTCCTGGATTTCTGTTTCTGTGGTTCTTCCTGTTTGCTCTTCTATATAAGTCTTTTTAGTGCTAGATGAGCCAGAAACTGTGCTAAAAGTTAAAACAATTATTGCAAGTGTTGCAAGTATAACATCAGCATATTATTGGTTCACTTTGCTTTTTTTTTTGTGGACAAATTCTACATTTTGTGTTCCCCATGAGGACTGTGAAGGATCTCAGGCCTGCCAGCAATGCAAGACTCTTTGGGAAATGTTAAAGAGCTCAGTCTGGATGAATGCCTGTAGAGCAAGAGTAAAGAGAAAGAAGAGGTTTTTATGGCCGTCTTGCCCTTGAGCAGAACAATGGTGTCCCTGCATGGAGCGCTTCAGTAAATATCAGGCTGATGGTGATGTATAATCGCCTAGCACTTCTAAAGAACCTGATTAAAAGTCTGTCCTAGAGGGGGGTGTGTGTGTGTGTGTACCTGATGCAGCAATAGATAGATAGAGAATGTTTATGGGGGCCAGGAAGGGGTTGATACAGTGTATGTGTGTGTAATGAGTGCAAACCCTACAGATAAAAAAGAAGAATGGAGCCCAGATGTTGTATTCATCTGTCACTACCTGTTTTTCCTTCTGCTTTGTCTTTAGCTGTTGTTATTTTGTCCTCTCATTCATCACTGGCCGCTGTGGCAGCCTGGAGCTCTCACACCCACATTCGGACATGGTCTCAATGTCTTGTTTTCAAGGTTCCTGGAAGCGCAAAATGCCTTTTGTCTTATTTTAAAAGTTAAAATCAGCTGAACAACATATAGACATGTATATATTGTACTGAGTGGGCGGGGCCAGTGTGGATCTTGTAAGGGTCCACTCATTGGTCCAACGATGGTATCCAATGACGTGGTAGAAGGATTCCCACGTGTTTCTGTCTTTTTGAAGCGATGTAAATACATTTGAATGGTTAAATTTCATTCCAATTCTGTTTGACCCCCTCTTAAACTAAATCTGACTCCAATTGTAAAAACCTCAATGTTGTATTTATTTCCTAATTATTTGTAGATCACAAGTTTGTAAATACTTTTGAACTTTTACATTTGAATAATTCTGGTTAATTCCATACTTTAGATTGTGCTCATTTATTCAGGTTCCATGTCACTTAGAGTCTTGCGCCAGATCACAAACTCGGCCGTGTACACTGTCACAAACTTGCCAGTCTTGGTCATTAGACAGAGGTAATTGTCTAATACTATTCAGATGGCTGCCCATGCTTGCACTTTTATCTGAAAAGTGCTTTGTTTAGTCCCCTTAGATAGTGACACTTAATTATAGTAACATTATTTCTAGTCAGAGATCATGACCGCTAAAATTTACAGAGATAGACCAACATTACCTAAGTTAAAAATAGCTTTATATACTCATGCCATAATTTCCTATGTACACGTAACTAGAAGAATATTACAATAACCAGAGGTTTAGACGTCAGCTTGTTTAGACTTGGTCGATTAACTTTATGTTGTCCTAAACGGAAAATCCATTTTGAGCCTGTACACATTAAGTACACTTAACTAAAGCCAAGTTGTTAGCCTGGACTGTAAAATCTCAGTTGGCGTGCCCCAATGCTCCACCTAAACATGGATTTTAGCCTGTACTAACCTGGTCGCAGATTTGCAGTAACAAGGACGTAACTACTAGAGACCATTATTTCAGAATAAGTCAGAATATAATCAAGTCTAATAATTTATTTAACCAGGTAAGAACACATCCAAATCCAATAATACTAATAATAATAAGAAAGAATTACATTCAGCATTACTCAACATTACCAATGAAATTCAAAACATAATAATACAACATAAGAAAATCAAATCTGTCTACAGATTCCCTGAATCCTTGGCCAGCTCTCCCCTAAATACCCAGATACTCTGTAGTTCCATCAAATGGTGGTGTTTGTGATTAGAATTGGAAACTGGGCCAGTTGGCATTTGTGATTGCTTTGATGTCTGTGGAAGGATGTACCTTATTTACATACAGGAGGTAATTTGTGTGAGGGACCTGGGGAGGGTATGCCTTTAACGGCATGGAATAGTGATGTGAACTGTTGCTGAGGGAATGAGACCATATTTCCAGATGCACTGAGACCTTTTGAATGATTTAAATCATGTATAGTCAACATCTTATTCACATTAAACATGTTATTTAATGCATATAGACCTTGGGTTTGTTTAAGGTGATCTCAACACAGAGAGAGAGAGAGAGAAGGGTAGAGAGGAATAGGGAAGCAATGTAAGGTGCGATCTTCTCGTCTCCACTCAGTGTGATGTGTTATCTCGGGTGAGATGCTAATTCTGTGGGAGAGAGTTTGAGTGTTAATTCCCATAAGAGTCCTTTTTCCTCAGAGAGCAGTTCTCTCCAGGTTCAGATATCTTGGTACCAGCCTTACAAGCTCATTATCATGCATCCTGGTTTCATTTTTCAATGTTTCTATGTTTCCTGGTTATGCTTTGAAGATTCTTCTCAATCTCTAGTGTTCCACATTTCCTGGTCGTTTCCATATTTAGTGGTTTCACTGTTTCCAGCTTTTCATTTTACTGGTTTCCTTATTTCCTGCTTAAGGTTTGGGGGGTTTGTGTCTTCTGTATTTTGTACTTTATACTGTAGTTTCCATGTTATTACTGTTTGCTATTTTCCTAAATGTTCCATGTTTGGTGTTTTCTATATTTTCTGGTATCAATGTTTCCCAGTTTCTGTCGTCACTGGTTACTTTGTTTCCTGGTTTCCTCGTTCAGGGTTTCCTGGTTATAGTTTGAGTGTTTCCAGGTGTTCACATTTCTTTTTTATTTATTATTCTTTTTTTTTTTTTTTAAATGTAGCTGTTTTCTATGTTTTCTACCCACTTTCATTTTTAAGTGTTCAGTGTTTCCTCTGTTCAGTGTTTAAAGTGGGTTTTTTTTTCTGTTTAGGTTTTCTGCCCCTTTCAAAGGGATCTCCTTATAGGCCTGACGTGGCATTTTGTACGTCGCATGATTATAAAACTGTGCCTGTAAACCATGTTATCAGCCTTATTATCTTCAGCAAAGACCGCATATCAATTGTTTGTGTGAACGCTCCTAGAATCTCTTCACTTCTCTATTTTTTCAAAAGAAAAAAATATATCTCTTTACTTCTCTGTCCCTTTGCAAAAAAAAAGAAAGAAAATATGAGTCAGAGATAGTTCAGGAGGTGTGTTACTCCTTGCGCCCGTTTTATTACGGAGGGGGATGGACACACTTTCTGCGTGAAGTGTTTGGGATTGGAGCATGCTGCAGTGGCTCTTGAGGGGGCTGACTGCGCACATTGTGAATTTGTCACAATCAGGCAGCTCCACTTTCGGCACGTTCACTTCTTGGCCAAAGGGAGTTGGGTTTCGGAGCCTTGCGGGTTCCTCAGGTCCTGGGGATCCTGTATGGATATGGAGGAGGAGACGCAATGCCTCCTTCCGGTATGGAATATCAACCCACCCTCTCTGACTCCGAGGAGCCAGTGCCCCAAAAACTGATAGCAGCTCTCAAGCATATAAAGAGCTGCTAGAAGTGATTACTAGGGTTGTAGAAAAATACATTTACACTGGCCTAGGGAGGAGGAAGTGGCTTGTAGCAGGCTGGACGAGTACTTTCTCCCCAGTGAAAACAATTTTCCCTCACACTGCAGAAAACTTCCCTTTTTTCCAGAAGTGCAAGATGGAATATCGCGCTTCTGGGGAAAACTACACCAGCGTATTTATAACCCCACGTTGTCGGATTATTTGGCCATCATGGGGTTATATGGGATTCTACTACGATGAGGGTGTTTCTATCCCCAACACGCGTAGGGTCAATCCTATCAACCTTGAGCAAGATCAAGCTGGGTCTGGGCATGCCCTCCAGTCTCTATGAGAGATTGTTGGGTCTTATGGCAGCAGCAGCCAACATCATACCTTTGGACCTATTGCACATGAGACTGTTTCAGTGCTGGCTGAAAAATCGGGGGTTTCATCTAAGGATGAAACCTCTGAGAGTAATTAGTGTCACACATTAGTGATGCCTGCGTGCTCTGAGAATTTGGAGTTGTCCCTGGTTTCTAGCCTCAGCCCACACTCACGGAGTATCTCCTTATCGCAAGACAGTAATGACAGACTCCTCCCTCAGGGGCTGGGGTGGGGGTCTTAAACAGCCGTTCAGTTCACGGTCTCTGGAGTGGCTCCATCCATTAGTGGTGGAGTCCGTATGGCGGAGGATCGGCCAAGCGGAAGTTGGTTTAAATGTTCTGGGTTTTTTTTCTGATTTCCATCTTTATTGGTTACCTCCTTTCTGGTTTCCTTGTTCAGTGTTTCCTAGTTTCCTTACTTCCTGCAGATTTCCCACATTTACTTTTTGTATTTAGCTGTCTTCTGTTCTTTCTAGTGTCGATGTTTCCTGGTTTAAGTGTTCAGTGTTTCCTAGATTCATTATTTCTAGGTTTTGTGGTTTCATGCTAGTTCCTGGTTTAGCTTTTCAGTATTTCCTGGTTTTCCAGCTCCTATATTTTCAGGTTTTGTGGTTTCCTGTTTTTTTTCTTCTCATTTGTTTCCTGTTCTACTTTCTGTATTTCCTGGTTTTAGTGTTTCTTGTCTCCATATTATGTTTTGTTTTTTTTAAAGATTTCTAAATTTGGGGTATGGTGGCATTGTTGAATCGCAGCACCAGGGTCACCAGTTTTAATCCTGAGCACAGGTCACTCTCTATGTGGAGTTTCACTGCATGATCTCCAGATGTTTGCATGGGTTTCCTTCAGGCTCTTCAGGTTTTTCCTACCTCCCCAAAACTCATTGGTGGACTGATGACATTAAATTACACCTAGATGTGAATTAAAGTGCGCATGGTTCCCAGTGATGGATTGTCATCCCATCCAGGGTGTATTCCCACCCTAACATCAAGCGTATGTAAGATTCCAGGTCCACCACAACCCTGTCCAAGATAAAGAACTTACTGAAGATGAATAAATTTAACCTCAGAGATCCTGCTGATTCTCTGACACACACTTTGAATAATGATGGTTTCTGGAAAAAGCCTGGTCCTTGGTCCCTCCAACCAGCTGCTTCTGGGGTAGTGCAGTGTCCCAGCCACTGATTAACAAGCAAGACCTGTTTAGTATAAACCTGCGGAATATTACAGACTCCACATACCTTTAATGTTGGCCAGGGTTCACCGTGTGTGTATCGTGTTTGTTCTGTTACCAATGGTGTACATCATTAGCTAAGTGTAGCTCAATAAGTAGCTTAAATTGTTAATAAGTTGACATGCAGTTGCAGAGCTTAGCCTACAGCAGTGATTAAGTATAAAGGAATGTAGAGATAGAAGGTACGTCATGTATTTAGTTGCAATGTTGTTGTTAAAGCATTTAATAGTGATGTGTGTACACACACACACACACACACACACACACACACACACACATACAACACATACAACACATATAATACCAAATCATTACATCCAACCATCCACAGTATCACTTGGCCCATAAGAACGTTGCCCCCCAGCCTGCCCAGCCCCATGATGCATTAAAACACACACACACACACATACTGTCTTGATAGTGATGGGTGGGTTTCAGGACAGATGAGTTATGCAGTTGTGGTTGTCGTCGTGGCAACATTTTCCCTCCATTGATGGACACAGCGTCACATCACAGCTGTCAATCAAGATAATATGCACATGTGAGTGTGTGGGTATGTGTGTGTGTGTGTGTGTAGACTGCATTCCTCTCTTCTAGCTATCCCTATTCTTCCTCTCATTCTCTCTTTCTCTTTTTATTCATGGCTGCACTGCATTCTTTTCTTTTTTTTATAGCTTGTAAAGTTCCTTTCTCTCTCTCTCACTCTCCCTCCCCCTCAGTTATCCACTGTAATCTCCCCCTCTCTCATCAACCATTCTCTTCCTCTTTTCCATTTCCTTATTTTCCCATTCACTCTCTCCATCTCTCTTTATTTCTCTCCTGTGATAGTTTTCTTGTACCCTCACTTTCTTTACCCTGTCACTTTTTTCTCTTGTATTCTCACCATACCTTTTTCTTCTCATGTGCTCTCTCTCTTTCTCTCTTTCGGTCATTAATACCTCCTTTCCTCTCCCTCTTCCCTTCTTTATTGCTTGTAAAATCCCATTTCCATTTCCTTTCTCTCTCACTTTCACGCCTCAGCCTCTACTCTCCTACGTCATGTGCTTTTTCTTGTTCTCTTATTTTTTTATGACGTGTAATCTCCCCCTCTCCTTCCCCTGTCTCTTTCTTTATTACTCATAAAGTCCCTCTCTCTCTTCTCTCATCAAATATTCTGTTTCTCGCTCTCTCCTTTTTTCATTTTTTCTCCCGGAATGCTCTGGGAGACGCCACTATTTTACGAGCTCTTGTCCGAGCAGCCTGTATTCTTCAGACAGAGTGAAATAAAAGTGCGTGAAATCTCAGATCACTCTACATCACTCTGACTGGTTAGGCTGTAAATGGCAATTCACGAGCGCACAGTAAAATCTGCATGTTTTGAAACTTCACAGTGCTCTAGACACCCGCTGTTATTTTCCGTAGTGTTTTGTTTCATTATTGCAGCTCAGAAAACAACAAAAGGGTGACAAAACAAAACCTCATTTTAATATTTGAAATGTGCTTTGCTACTGGTTTATATCTGCACCCTTTATTACAGCATTACGCATTTATAATTGGGAAGTGTTGAATTATGGGTGTCGTAATCTGTCCACAATTTACAGTTTACGATGTTTAGTTTTTCTTGCCGAAGTGCTACAAAGACACCATTAATGATGTAAGGAAACAGCCTGTTTTTAGCCTTGTTTGTTGCTGTAACAGTAAGAATTTCCAACATGATGAAGTTTTCAGGACTTCCTGTGACCGTTGCTTCATTTTAACTTCAATATTTAAAAAATCATATTACCTACAAGAGAAAGAAAAGACAGAGGCTAGTGAGATAACTGCTAAAACAGAATTGATGACATGAACTAACCAGTTCATACAGCATTTTGTGTGAGTAATTTGCGGAAAACTACTTGAATTGGCGAAATTGCAATTACATGAAATTGTTTTGCAAGCTATTTCACAGTGATGTTTGCTGGTAAATGAGACCTTTTAGCTGCAATCATGTTCGACACACATGAATCAAAGAGGGCTTTGGCTGAGTGTGCGTTGTGATGACGTCACATGACGCGTCTCGGCCCAAATCTGCTGTAATTTTGAAAAATTGGATGCGTCTCTGAATACTGCGGAGTTCGCTTGATTTTACGTTAATTTCTGTGTTCGCAAAATCCTGTAATCCTGTAGGGACTGACTAAATTGTTTTGCGGATGTTTCACAATATTAAATATAATTTAAAATGGATAAAAAGTATGATGTGTCATTCTTTTGGCCCCCGATCCCCACCATTTTCTCACCAAAACTTCTCTACATGTAATGTAGCTCATGCTGCATTACAGGGCAGCGTAACACACTCAGTGGTAAGCGCTATCTGCTTTCTTCTAAATGCATGCCCTCATGAATGCCCACGATTGGCTAGTGTTGCTGTGATTAACAGTAGAGATAGAGAGAGAGTATGTTACCCCTCCCACCCACAAAGCACAGCCAATGGCTGTGGCTTTGTCCAGATTCAAACTTGCAATATCCCAACAGTATTTTCCTATAACAGTGCTGTTTCAGTTTCATGTAATACATTCATCAATAACATGGAGCAACTGTGAGTAGTGTTTGACGTAGAGTTAGAAATGTTTATTTAACACTGATCTTATCTTCCTCAGATCAGGAGCTATTGGAGGATATCATGATTGACAGCAGCTTCTATTTGTCTAAGCTAGTGGTGAGTGTGAAAATTGAAAACACCTAAATGTTGTTTTATTAAATATGACGTGTGTTAAAATGGATCTTTTTCACATTTCCGTGTTGGTTTCAATATGTTTGAAAAGGCAAATAAGTCACATAAGTCTCATTTTAGAATATTGGACTGCTTGAAAACCACTGGTCATAAACACGTAAAACATGGGCTAAACCCCTCGATTTGAGTGGACAGATCAAACATTTGTTGTTCAGCGAAATGTTTTCATGTGGGACGAACTGAGAAAAGCCTGCAGAATTACTACGCAGCAGTTCCTACTCCAGTTAACTACATACAGTGCATAATTATTAAATTAATTATAATTAAATTATATTAGTTATAAATAAACATATATAAAAACTAGTATATAAAACCTAGCTAGCTACCTAGTTTTTGGGGCAGTATTCATTCACAACTGCACCAGACCATTGATTTTAAACAAACTACCTAGCTAGCCAAGCGTGAAAACTGTAGCTAGCTATTTCATTGCTTACGCATTGCTAATCTGCAATATACTGTTAATGTGTTTTGGATCAGATTTGCTGTCAGTCTCGCATTTCAGTACCTAAACAATTTTCAAAAAGGCAACCAGAACACTCCTGTTCATTCACAGCCAATATAGAAAAAGTCCATATAAACATTTTTTTAAAAGAAAATGTAAACCTAAAAACTTAAAATCACTGATTGTTTGTCTTAGTAAATAACTGTAAAGTTTATTGGAATAGCCAAACTGTACACATGTACACAATTATATTGGTAACATTTACTTAAAAGGTCCATAAACTTGTTTTTTTCTTCATTCTTAATTTCCTTTTTTCTCACATTGATTGAAAAGATGCACACTATGGCAGGTGCATGGTAATCAGGGTTGTTATGGCATTTTACTCCTGCGTGCAAAATTAAAACCCATTCTATTACTTAGTGCAAAGTGTGTTAGATAAATGTTAGATGAGGGTGTGAGTTAGGGCTGGGCGATATTGCAAAAACAAACAACAAAAATAACCAACAACAAATCTTGATTTATTTTCAACTTTATGAACAATTCTCGATTATGATTTAATTTTTGTGTTCTTACATAATGTAATTGAAAGATTATGCCATTTATTTATAACTTTTTTATTTATTAGAATGAACATAAAAAATAGTGGAAAAATAGTAACAACAGCATGTATAGCAAATAATGCAAACAGTTTTTCTTTTAAAGAAAGTATATTTAAAGAAAGGATATTTAGAGAAACTTAGTGAACCCTTATTTCTGGAAAGAGTAAATATCTTCCATGACATGAAAGGCCACTGCAACTGAGAGATCAACTTGGGGTACTCTTCTCAAATCCTTCCACGTTTACGGAGGGACGTCAAATCAGCATGGCTGACACAGCATCAGAAATAAACAAAGTAAAACTTTGTACCTTTTAAATGAGTTATACTGTTTATACAAGTATTAGCTTTAGCTTAATCAACATACAGAGTTATTTGTTTGTTAAATCAGAAACAAACAAGAAACAGAAACACGAGAGTATAAATAGACCAACTAATCAAGGGGGAAACGGGAACAGCTGTGAATGATGATGACACATGAAGGAAACAACCAATAACAATACAGGGGCGGAGACAGGACAGAAACCAAAACAAAAACACACCTGGTAACGTAAACAAAGTCAAACCCGGAAGTGCGTGCAGTCGGGGGAAATACCGTGACAATTATACAATTCGCTGTTTGAGAAAGAAAATATGCATCACTCATCCGAGTTAGCTGCCTAACATGTTACTAACATTTTTTTTTCCCCCTCTTCTTCTGTCGAATGCACTGAGGTCGAAAATGACGTCATTCTGACCGGCGGATTACTGCTTAGGCATTGTATTTTACATAAACTTGTTCATCTGACTTTTCAAAACTGTACCAATTCCATATCTTTGAAGTGATATTTGAACCTTTCTTTGCTACGAGCTCAGTCCTCAGCGAAGTGCTCCCTGTTTATCTAGCCTTTTTTTAATTTAATCTAAGCACACAGTGTTTGAAAGTAGCACAGGCTGTAGGAAGCATTTATCAAATTAAGACAGTTGTGTTTATTTACCGATAACCCTCCTTATCGGTTTAAACTCTTAAATAGCATTTATGGATGTTAAACATTAATTCGAATTAACTGAATTAATCATGAAAATCGCCCAGCACTAGGGTGAGTTGACATAATTGTAGCACACAGAGTTTTAGGAACACCAAAAGTCACCCAATGTGGCCAGAAGCGATGTCACGAGAACCGATACTTCAGTACCAAGTCGGTACCAACATTCTTAAAATGTGACGGTACTTGTTTTTCTGCAGCAGAGTGGGTACCGATTGTAATGAAAGTAGCGAGGTTGCAATTCTTTCGTAACTGAGGGGGGCAGCAAATACGCGCAAGTGTATTAGTTGGTCCACAAGTGGTGAAGAAGAAGAACAACAACTACAAGCACACGGGAAAAACTACAGAAGTTTAGCTCCGCCCCGACTTGTTGAGAGGAAATGTGGTATGGAATATAGAAATACTTCGCATTCGAGGCGGATGACAACAAACATATAACTGATGCTCTGAAGCCGGTGTGCAACCGATGCTATCGTTCATTTCAAACAAAGCGAGGAAACACCTGGAATTTGGCGAAGCACCTGAAAGACGGTCCTATATTATGTTTGTTTGAGGCAGCTGGCATTGTAGCCGTGAAACCAGATAACGTTATGTAATGTTAGCAATAGCCAGTTATTTGTTAACGACTCTAACGCATTGCAGTGTTATAAACTACCTCCTAATAGGCCACCATGCATCGCCACTCAGCCCGTGTCCTGTCAGCAAAATGTAGTAATGTCACTAATAATTATTCAAATGTTCATGCTTTTAATAAATCTTTTTAGCCTGCTACCATATCAGTGAATTTAAACTAATGCTTGCATTCAGAGTATAAGGGGTGTGTGAATGTGTGTGTGTGTGTGTGCGCGCACATGCGTTTAGGAGTGCACCTCCACTGTAACCTCCACTCATTGTCAGACAGTGTTTGATAACTAAAATATCCCTCTCTCTCTCTCTATCTCTCGCTCTCTCTCTTTTTGCCAGTATCAGTCAGAGGAGGATGTCCTCCAGGAGAGTTTTTAATTACATTTTTAAAATTTTATTTTTATACCACACCGTGGTATCGACTTTGGTATCGAGTATCGTGTACTTTTCAGTGGTATTGGTACCGACTACTAAATTTTTGGTATCGTGACATCCCTAGTGGCCAGTATTAAATCTTCGTCTATTAAATCCTCATTTTGTAATCAAAGATGATGTTAATTTAATAATATGGCTTCCACCCTTATAGAATAGCATTTGATCCAGCACATAGTATTATTTTGCATTTTATCCTATCCTATTGCACTCAGGCAGTTAATTGTGTGCACAACTTGAACAATGAAGCCACGAGATGCTTCATCAAGGTCATGAAATCATAACGTTTGTGTATGTGATATTAGGACGAAATCCACTTAAATTGAAGTATGGAATCGCGTGTAACTGAGGAATGTCTGTTTTACTCTCATGTAACTTCTGAATACTGATGTGCGCAATTTTGGTATTAAGTCCTCATTCATTCAAATTGTGTCATTTTTTCAGCACTTGGCCCAATGGACACTTAACATTTTTAGTCTAATAGCTAACAATAGTGTGTTTGACTTGGAGTGGCAATGTAAAATATAATTTTGCATTAATGATAAAAATATGATTAATCCCAGAGCCCTAACTCCTGACCACTCTGTGTCTCAAACCTCATTTTTTAAAACTCATGCCCATTTGAAAACTCTAGGACTGATACAACACAGGTATGAGTACTATGTTAGCATTACCAGGGTGATTTATGGTGCCATATGGGACAAGGCCTGTGTGCTAAACACCCCTCTAACTGTGCTTGAAATGCATTGAAGTTACAAAATGAATCCTTTGATGGTGTTAAGTTTTTGGAGTGGAGACACACACACACACACACATTATAGTCAGCTTTGAAGGCAGAACGAAGCAGGAAGTGTATTTTAGCATTGAGTTATTGCTGTTGCTGCGACTTTGACTGCATAACCGATAATCTTTCATCTGACTTACAGTTAATCACGCTCTGCATTTTATCCACCAGCCAAAAGTCCATCTGGCCTTATTAATCATTAAGGTGTGTGTGTGTGTGTGTGTGTGTTTTTTTAAAGAGCTAATGAATGATTGGTGTGCTCTAGCAGCAGTCACGTCACTCCTAATGAAGTAATAATATTACTGAGCACAGCATGTTGAGTCGTGCTTGTGTGTTTCGACACAGAGCTGTGAGCTTTAAATCATTACCTGTTTCACTAGAAATGTTTTTTTTTTTTTTTTTAAATCAGATAAAAATGATATTTGCTTTAGGATAGAAATTGTCTTTTTACTGCTTGAGTAAACCAGGGGGTAGAAAGACCATTCTTAATGTCTGTAGTGAATTTGATTATGGATGGTAATGTATAAACCTGCTGAGACTAAATCCCCATGGGCAGCTATGAGATATGAGGTTACAAATATAAGGGTGTACACCTATGCAGAAGCCATATGTCAAATTGATTCAGTTGTGTGTGTTTTTTTTTCTTTTAGCTACAAAGGAAGTATTGCAGTATTCAGACTGTGAATGCTCTTTCAATGTCTTTGTTTCCGATATAATGATATTAGTCAACACAAGGTTTTTAATTTTGAAAACTATATCTATTTAACTGAGTTAATGTGCATTGTTTATCATCCTTTGTGTAAAGCGTGTGTAAACGTTTTTGCACGACAAACCAAACAAAAATTTTTTTTCCGGATTGTCGAAAGTTTCAATAACACCGATTTTCTATGTACTCATATTGATAAATGCCACTCAGCCATAAATTATGGAGCATGGTTACAGCACATCTGATTTACATTTAGCCACGCCCACAATACTCCATAAAAGGCTAAGCTTACAGAGACTACAGACTAATCTTCCTGTAGTGTAGCTCAGTCACACTATAAAAAAAAACGACATATTAGCAAAAACAAAAAAATCTTCAATATTATCAAAAGTATCTAATATTCCCTATTATCAGATTACAATAAACCAAACATAAGAATATTAAACCTATTTCTAGACCTTTTTACTAATTTCAAGCAAGAAAAAAGTAGTGTTTTATTGGCAGAAAATTTTGAGCATTTGTTTCTGGAAAGATGAAAATTATATGCCATAAATGGTTAGAAATATTCTCCATAAATTTATATATATATATATATATATATATATATATATATATATATATATGTGTGTGTGTGTGCGTGTGTGTGTGTGTATATATATATATATATATATGTATATATATATATATATATATATATATATATATATATATATATATATATATATATATATATATGAATATGGTTCACTAGATAAACTTGATTATATTCAAGATTTGCAGCCTCATTTTTGAAGGGTGCCTTTACTTTTGTCCTTATTGAAGCGCTAGTCTTATTAGTTTTAATGTATGGATTTGTTTTGGATTGCTTTCTTTCAAGTCATGAAATATTTTGCAATGGCAGCACAGCATTTCATAACATTTTCACCAAATTTGTATCTGTAATTGTAATAAATGAAAGATTTTGACTTGACAGCATAATCTGTATATAAAATCTCAGTAACTCATCAACAATTAGAAATGTTGAACCGGATCAGTCGATAGTGCTATAGGAAACGAACATTTTCCCGAACGTTTTCATTTACATGATTACTGCGTTTCTTTGTTTCTTGTGTAAATGCTCCTGTGAACAGTTTCCGAATAAAAATATCCGTATCCAGCTTGATAAACAAGACCCAATCAATGGATATTCACTTAACCACAAGAAGAGGGGAAAATTGCGTTTTCCACCGCAATTCAACTTCCTCTTGTCAGTGCCGGCACACATGATCACATGAACACATGTGTTTGGCAGACATAATCTAGAAAAATAATGACCAGAAATATATATATTTTTAAAAACACACAGCAAAGCTTTTACTGAATGTCACCTCAATATTTCAGCCAACAAGGAGCCCTTTACAATTCAAACTGTAAATTTCAGTTACAATAAAAACTTATGTGAAATTTACAACTGTCACATGGTGTAAATGGCGGTGGCTGCAGCATGGAAAATGGATGGATGGATAGTAATGAAAGTAACTTTTCACATGCAAATATGTCATCCATTTAAAATATTATTTTTAATACTTGAATACATTTAATAGTAACTTAAAATACATTTTTGGCTGAATACTTCCACTTCCTTTAATTGAGTAAGAATTTGATACAGTATTTGTTCTTTCACTTAAGTATAATTCCTCAGTACTTTATCCATCACTGACAACAGGAAATAAAAAATTGCAGCTGTGTGAAATCAGGGTGTTTTATCATTACTACGGGTGAAAAATATGGGAAAGATATTACATCACAATACCTGAAGACGACATCTTCACAATAGACAATATGTATCACAGTATTGAGATCTTGGAAGTATATGGTTGTAATTTAACACTGAGAAGGGGGAAAAATAAAATTTGGTATTTTACAATTTTAAGAATTCAGAACAGTACAGAGTTTAAAAAAGGTTATAAAAGGATGTTGTGATAATCTCAGAAAAGTGTATTGTGACAAACTATCACAATATCGATGTTATATTGTCATATTGCCCAACACTAATCATCACACCCCTAGAGTGAACTGTCCGTCAGATTTGATGAGGGAAGTCTCAGCTGTCTGTGTGATAAATGACTGTAACACTGTGTGCGTGTGTGTGTGTGTATGCGCATCCTCTCCCATGCCTCAAGCAGTCTAACCACACCCTCTACACTCCAGAGACTAAATATGGCCATGGTGAATGATGAATTTTCATGTGTTACGACTTGGCGGGTTGTTACTCTGCATCCTGGGAGAGAACATAAAATCACCACGCGCATTTTCACTTTCCGTCTCTCTCTCTCTCACTCACTCTCACTCTCTCTCTCTTTCTCTCTCAACCGCTCTCACTCAGTCTGTCTGTCTCATTTTCTCATTCCTTAGCTCTGCCATGCTCTCTTCACACCGTACAAACATGCTCAAACATCGAGCTTTATTCAAGCCTCAGATTTTGAGCACAAGCTGACCGTAGCCTGGGAACAATCTTATTTAGATTGGCCTGAAAATATGACCCCCAAATACATAAAAAATACTAAGCAAACCAGATTACAACTAGATCCCAAATAAAACCATACCATTGTAATTATAGCTTTTGTTACATTGCAGTGACTGTCATCAAATAACCCAAAATTGGTCATTAATACCATTTTATACCACAGCACAATGTATGTGTGTGTATGCTAGCATGTATAACGAGTTTCAGCAGGATGACTTCGTCTGTTAGCTTAGCACTTAGCCACGTACCATCAGGGAACAACGTTGCTGGGCGACATGCGGCGTGGAACCTCAGAGGTCCTGTCTGCGACCTTGGTAAAGGAGAAATGAGACAACAAGAGAACAGAAGAGGAGGAAGAGAGAGAGAACTCTTTCAGAATATTTAGTTCTGTCATAATTTCAAAATACTTGAGCGTAGTAATGTGTTAAGAAGTTATTATTCTATTTGAATACAAAGAATATGTGCAAAGATTTCTTGAATAAAATTTTTAGCCAGTGTGTTTTGGGACTACAATGGTGTGATTTCTGTTCACTTTGTATCACCTACATGCTTCTGCAAAACAGACAATAATCCAGGAACCAACCTGAACCATGAAACTCCTCTCAAACTTCTCATATCAGACATATACTACCCAATCAGATGTACAGCACATCAATATATTTTATACAATCTGTAAATATGTGAGACTATGTTTGTGCTCTCTCTTCTCTCTCTCTCTCTCTCTCTCTCTCTCTCTCTCTCTCTCTCTCTCTCCTTCAGCCCGACGATCTGATGAGTTTGGTGGCTGTCATGTTGTACGACTTGCAGGCTCGTAAGTTCCTCCCACGTGAAAGACCAGCCAATCAGGACAAGCAGGAGGAGGTGGCTCAGGTCAGGGAAGTGGAAAACTGTCTGCTCAGGTAAAGACAAGTAACATAACAAATGTAAGTTATGAGTGAAAAGTTCAAGATGGTCACCCTGCTGAAAAAATGAAAACTGTAATGGTCCCTGTGGGCCTCTACTGGTAATTTGTTGCCTTGTTTTGGTGGCATGCTATGCCTAGTGGATACTGTTAGGACCAATAATAGTAATGGTAATGGTTTTAATGGTTAGCTGAGGGTTTGTAATGGTATCTGTAGTGGAAACCACTGGGATTTTTTCCAGCAGGACATTTGGAGCTTTAAAACACTGCTCTGTCATTTATGTGCAAAGTGCAAAACATGACAGTATGTGGTGATGACAGTAACTTTACGGTGATGACAGTAATTTTGTGGTGATGATAGTAACTTTGCAGTGATGACAGAAATTCTGTGGTGATGACCATAACATTGTGGTGATGACAGTAACTTTACGTGATGACAGAAAATTTGCGGTGATGACAGTAACTTTACGGTGATTACAGTAACTTTGCAGTGATGACAGAAACTTTGTGGTAATGACAGAAAATTTGTGGTGATGACGGAAACTTTGCGGTGATAACAGAAATTTTTGCAGTGATGACAGAAATTTTGCAGTGATGACAGTAACTTTGAGGTGTTGATAGTAACTTTACGGTGATGACAGTAAATTTGTGGTGATGACAGTAACTTTGTGTTGATGACCGAAACTTTGAATTGATGACAGTAACTTTGCGGTGATGACTGTAACTTTGTGGTGTTTACAGTAATTTTGCGGTGATGACAGAAACTTTGCGTTGATGACAGTAACTTTACGGTGATGACAGAAACATTGTGGTGTTGATAGTAATTTTGTGGTGATTACAGTAACTTTGCGGTGATTACATTAACTTAGGGGTGATGACAGTAACTTTGCAGTGATTACAGTAACTTCAGGGTGATGACAGTAACTTTGGGGTGATGACAGTAACTTGTTGGTGATGACAGTAAGTTTGCGTTGATGACAGAAACTTTGCGTTGATGACAGTAACTTTGCGGTGATTACAGTAACTATGGGGTGATGGCAGTAACTTTGTGGTGTTAATAGTAATTTTGTGGTGATAACAATAACTTTGTGGTGATTACAGTAATTTCGCGGTGATGACAGAAATTCTGCAGTGATGACAGTAACTTTGTGACCATGACCATAGCTTTGCAATGATGGCCGTTACTTTGGGGTGATGACAGTAACTTTGCGTTGATGACAGTAAATTGGCGGTGTTGATAGTAATTTTGCGGTGATGACAATAACTTTATGCTTATGACAATAACTTTGTGGCGATGACAGAAACTTTGCAGTGATGACAGAAACTTTGCAGTGATGACAGAAACTTTGCGTTGATGACAGAATCTTTGTGTTGTTTATAGTTACTTTAAGGTGATGACAGTAATGTTGAGGTGATGACTGTAACTTTATGGGGCGATTACATTACATTACATTAACTTTGGGGGATTACATTACCTTTGCGGTGATGACAGTAACTTTACAGTGATGACAGTAACTTTGCAGTGATAACAGAAACTTAGGGGTGATGACAGTAAATTTGTGGTGTTGGTAGTAATTTTACGGTGATGACAGAAACTTTGTGGTGATGACAGTAACTTTATGATAATGACAGTAACTTTGCAGTGACGACAGTTATTTTGGGGTGATGACAGTAAATTTGCGGTGATGACAGTAACGTTGTTGTGATAACAGTAACTTTGGGATGATGACAGAAACTTTAGGGTGATGACAGAAACTTTGCGTTGATGACAGAATCTTTGTGTTGTTTATAGTTACTTTACGGTGATGACAGTAACGTTGAGGTGATGACTGTAACTTTATGATGTTGATTGTAATTTTGCGGTGATGACAGAAACTTTGTGGTGGTGACAGTAACTTTGCGGTGATTACAGTAACTTTGTGGTGATGACAGTAACTGTGTTGATGACAGAAATTTTGCGTTGATGACAGAAACTTTGTGGTGATTACAGTAACTTTGCGGTGATTACAGTAACTTTTGGTTGATTACAGTAACTTTGGGGTGATGACAGAAACATTGTGGTGTTGATAGTAATTTTGTGGTGATGACAGTAACTTTGTGGTGATTATAGTAACTTAGGAGTGATGACAGTAACTTTGCGGTGATGACAGAAACTTTGCAGTGATGACAAAGTTTTCAGTGATGACAGTAACTTTGCGTTGATGACAGAAACTTTGGGGTGATTACAGTAACTTTGTGGTGTTAATAGTAATTGTGTGGTGATGACAGAAACTTTGTGGTGATGACAGTAACTTTGCTGTGATAACAGTAACTTTGGGATGATGACAGTAACTTTAGGGTGATGACAGAAACTTTGCGTTGATGACAGAATCTTTGTGTTGTTTATAGTTACTTTACAGTGATGACAGTAACGTTGAGGTGATGACTGTAACTTTATGATGTTGATTGTAATTTTGCGGTGATGACAGTAACTTTGTGGTGATGACAGTAACTTTGCGGTGAAGACAGTAACTTTGGGATGATGACAGTAACTTTAGGGTGATGACAGAAACTTTGCAGTGATTACAGTAACTTAGGCGTGATGACAGTAACTTTGGGGTGATGACAGTAACTTTGCGGCGATGACAGAAACTTTGCGGCGACGACAGAAACATTGTGGTGTTGATAGTAATTTTGTGGTGATGGCAGTAACTTTGTGGTGATGACAGTAACTTTGTGGTGATGACAGAAACTTAGCTTTGATGACAGAAACATTGTGGTGTTGATAGTAATTTTGTGATGATTACAGGAACTTTGCGGTATTACAGTAACATTGCATTGATGACAGAAACTTTGCGTTGATGACAATAACTTTACGGTAATGACAGTAAGTCTGTGGTGATGTCAGTAAATTTGTGGTGATGACAGAAACTTTGCGTTGATGACAGTAAATTTGCGATGATTGCAGTAACTTTGTGGTGATGACAGTAACTTTGCGGTGATGACTGTAACTTTACGGTGATGACAGTAACTTTGGGGTGATGACAGTAACTTTGCGGTGATGACAGAAATATTGTGGTGTTTATAGTAATTTTGTGATGATGACAATGACTTTGAGTTGATTACAGTAACTTCAGGGTGATGACAGTAACTTTGGGGTGATGACAGTAACTTGTTGGTGATGACAGTAAGTTTGCGTTGATGACAGAAACTTTGCGTTGATGACAGTAACTTTGCGGTGATTACAGTAACTATGGGGTGATGGCAGTAACTGTTGTGATGACAGTAACTTTGGGGTGATGACAGTAATTTTGTGGTGTTGACAGAAACTTTGCATTGATGAGAGTAACTTTACGTTGATGACAGTAACTTTACGGTGATGACAGTAAGTTTGTGACGATGACAGTAACTTTGTGGTGATGACAGAAACTTTGCATTGATGACAGTAACTTTGCGGTGATGACTGTAACTTTGTGGTAATGACAATAATTTGGCAGTGATTACAGAAAATTTTTGGTGATGACAGTAACTTTGCTGTGATGTCAGTGACTACGGTGATGACAGTAACTTCGCAGTGATTACAGAAACTTTGTGGTGATGACAGAAATTTTGCAGTGATGACAGAAATTTTGCAGTGATGACAGTAACTTTGAGGTGTTGATAGTAACTTTGCATTGATGACAGTAACTTTGCGGTGATGACTGAGTTTGTGGTGATGACAGAGACTTTGCGTTGATGACTGTCACTTTGCAATGATGACAGAAATGTTGCAGTGATGACACTAAATTTGCGGTGATTACAGTAACTTAGGGGTGATGACAGTAACTTTGGTGATGACAGTAACTTTGTGGTGATGGCACTAACTTTGCGTTGATGACATAAACTTTGCGGTGATGACAGTAACTTTGCGTTCATGACAGTAACTTTGTGGTGATGAGAGTATCTTTGTGGTGATGACAGAAACTATGCGGTGATGACAGAAACTTTTCGTTGATGACAGTAACTTTACGGTGATGACAGTAAGTTTACAGTGATGACAGTAAGTTTATGGTGATGACAGTAACTTAGTGGTGATGACACTAAATTTGCTGTGATGACAGTAACTTTACGGTGATGACAGTAACTTTGCGTTGATGACAGAAACTTTGCGTTGATGACAGTAACTTTGCGGTGATGACTGTAACTTTGCGGTGATTACAGTAACTTAGGGGTCATGACAGTAACTTTGCATTGATGACAGAAACTTTGGGGTGATGACAGTAACTTTGCATTGATGACAGAAACTTTGCATTGATGATAGTAACTTTGCGGTGATTACAGTAACTGTGCGGTGATAGTAACTTTGCGTTGATGACAGAAACTTTGCGTTGATGACAGTAACTTTGTGTTGATGACAGAAATGTTGTGTTGATGACAGTAAGTTAATGGTGATGACAGTAACTTTGCCGTGATTACAGTAACTTAGGGGTGATGACAGTATCTTTGCGGTGATTACAGTATCTTTGCGTTCATGACAGAAACTATGCGGTGATGACAGAAACTTTGCGTTGATGACAGTAACTTTGCCGTGATTACAGTAACTTAGGGGTGATGACAGTAACTTTGTGGTGATGACAGAATCTTAGCCGTGATGACAGAAACATTGTGGTGTTGATAGTAATTTTGTGGTGATTACAGTAACTTTACGGTGATGACAGTAACTTTATGGTGATGACAGTAACTTTGTGGTGATGACTGAAAGTTTGCGTTGATGACAGTAACTTTGTGGTGATGTTTGTAACTTTGTGGTGATGACAGTAACTTTGCGGTTATTACAGTAACTTTGCGTTGATGACAGTAACTTTGCGGTGATGATAGTAAATTTACGGTGATGACAGTAACTTTGTGGTGATGACAGTAACTTTGCGTTGATGACTATAACTTTGTGGTGATGACGGTAACTTTGTGGTGATGACAGAATCTTAGCCGTGATGAGAGAAACATTGTGGTGTTGATAGTAATTATGTGGTGATTACAGTAACTTTGCATTGATGACAGTAACCTTACGGTGATGACAGTAACTTTACGGTGATGACAGTAACTTTGTGGTGATGACAGAAACTTTGCGTTGATGACAGAAAATATACGGTTATGACAGTAACTTTGCGTTGATGACAGTAACTTTATGGTGATGACAGTAAGTTTATGGTGATGACAGTAACTTAGTGGTGATGACACTGAATTTTCGGTGATGATAGTAACTTTACGGTAATGACAGTAACTTTGCGTTGATGACAGAAACTTTGCGTTGATGACAGTAGCTTTGCGGTGATGACTGTAACTTTGCGTTCATGATAGAAACTTTGCGTTGATGACAGTAACTTTGCGGTGATGACTGTAACTTTGCGGTGATTACAGTAACTTTGTGGTGATTACAGTAACTTTGCGGTGATTACAGTAACGTAGCGGTGATGACAGTAACTTTGCAGTGATTACAGTAACTTTGTGGTGATGACAGTAAATTTGTGATGACAATAATTTTGTAGTGATGACAGTAACTTGACAATAACTTTGCAGTGATTTCAGAAACTTAGGGGTGTTGATAGTGATTTTGCAGTGATGACAGTAAATTTACGGTGATTACAGTAACTTTGTGGTGATTACAGTAACTTTGTGGTGATGACAGTAACTTTACGGTGATGACCGTAACTTTATGGTGATGACAGTAAATTTACGGTGATGACAATAACTTTGTGGTGATGACAGAAACTTTGCGGTGATGATAGAAATATTGTGGTGTTCATAGTAATTTTGTGGTGATTACAGCGACTTTGTGTTGATTACAGTAACTTTGCATTGATTACAGTAACTTTGTGGTGTTGATAGTAATTTTGTGGTGATTACAGTAACTTTACAGTGATTACAGTAACATTACGGTGATGGCAGAAACTTTGCTTTGATGACAGAAACTTTGGGTTGATGACAGTAACTTTGGGGTGATTACAGTAACTTTAGGGGTGATGACATTACCTTTGTGTTGATGACAGAATCTTTGTGGTGATGACAGTACCTTTGTGGTGAGGACAGTTGCTTTGGGGTGATGACAGTCACTTTGGGGTGATGACAGTAACTTTTGGGGTGATGATATTACCTTTGTGTTGATGACAGAATCTTTGTGGTGATGACACTAACTTTGCATTGATGACAGAAACTTGGTGGTGATGACAGTAATGTTGCGGTGATGACAGTAAATTTGTTAATTTGACAATAACTTTGCAGTGATTTCAGAAACTTTGGGGTGTTGATAGTAATTTTGTGGTGATGACAGTAACTTTGCGGTGATGACAGTAACTTTGTGGTGATGACAGAAACTTTGTGGTGTTGATAGTAATTTTGCGTTGATGACAGTAACTTTACAGTGATGACAGTAAGTTTACGGTGACGACAGTAACTTAGTGGTGATGACACTAAATTTGCGGTGATGACAGTAACTTTACGGTGATGACAGTAACTTTGCGTTGATGACAGTAACTTTGCGGTGATAACTGTAACTTTGCCGTGATTACAGTAACTTAGGGGTGATGACAGTATAACTTTGTGGTGATGACAGAATCTTAGCCATGATGACAGAAACATTGTGGTGTTGATAGTAATTTTGTGGTGATTACAGTAACTTTACAGTGATGACAGTAACTTTATGGTGATGACAGTAACTTTGTGGTGATGACAGAAACTTTGCGTTGATGACAGTAACTTTGTGGTGATGACAGTAACTTTGTGGTTATTACAGTAACTTTGCGTTGATGACAGTAACTTTGCGGTGATGATAGTAAATTTACGGTGATGACAGAAACTTTGCAGTGATGACAGAAACTTTGCGGTGATGACAGTAATTTTGTGGTTATGACAGAAACATTGCGTTGATGGCAGTAACTTTGCTGTGATGACAGAAATATTTCTGTGATGACAGAAATTTGTGGTGTTGATATTAACTTTGCGGTGATGACAGTAACTTTGCTGTGATGACAGTAACTTTGCAGTGACTTGAGATCGACCAATAATTGGTTTTACCAATATCTTTCACGATATTTACACATATTTCACAATAATCGGATATTGGTTTTGTAATATCGGCTCCACGATAAATCGTGCCATCTTGTGGGTGTTTTGAGAATTGCGCGCAGGACCACCATTGTTGCACTGTATCTGAGGAGAGACGAGTCAACATCGGTGTGCACAAGTAAAGTATACTTGCTTTGCTTTAATTAATGAACTTTATTTAACATGTTACATAAATTCTTGATATGTAATTTAAGCATCTTGGCACTAAGAAATAGTGACAAGCACAAAGTCACATATTCTGCTTACCTCATCAAAGCTTTTATTTATAAAAAAGACACTTTAGTAACAGTGCACTTCATTTTTTATTTTTGCACTCTTTCAGACCCCTCTATTTATTGGTGTATAAATAAGAATTTTTTTTTTTTTTTTGTATGCAAGGAGAAAATTGTTATAAATGAAACGGTTTGTTCAGTTCAGTGATCACTGTGTCAAAAAGCAGAAGTAAAACAATATATAAATATCGGCTATGCATATCAGTTATGGGGCACATAAACATGCAAATAATCTGTATTGGTATTGGTTATAAAAAAAATAATATCAGTCGATCTCTAGTTACGACAGTCACTTTGGGGTTGTGACAGAAACTTTGCAGTGATGACAGTAACTTTGCTTCATGTCTGAGATACACCACCCTGTCACTGATTATTTTCCTATAACATCATACCCCAAGTGTTTTCTTCCTTACCTAATGAATGATTTGAGACAGAATGACCTATTCATGTCTCTCGCTTTTAAAGTTTGTTTTTATTGTGTTTCAGGTTTAAGACAAAATTGGCGGCATCTTTAGCACGCTGCAGAATCAAACACGACCTGCTGAGCATTGACTGCATGCTGCCAGAGAGCATCAGACAGAGGCAGGAGAGAGGATCCAACCTGCCCATGTACGCCTGGATTAATACACTGCGCACCAGGTACACACACACACAAGAGGGAGAGAGAGAATCTGACCTGAGTCACAGTTTGAAATAAATAACATTGCAAAGTCCTTTATGACATGCTGCCTTAAGGTTAACTGGAGGATGTGGAATGTTGTGTGTGTGTGTGTGTGTGTGTGTGTGTGTGTGTGTGTGTAAAATAGTTTATTGTCCTGTTTTGCTGCTGGGATTCCATTAAGGCTGTTCTCCTATGTTTAACCTCCATTCCCCACTGACGCATCTTATTTCATACAGATGTATGTGTGTGTGTGTGTGTGTGTGTGTGTGTTTGTGTGTGTGTGTGTCTAGGGGTCGTAGCTCATGCGAGCCCTCAGGCACGCTGACCAAGGGTAGATAAATCGTACTGAACCACAGACAGATGCAATCAGAGCTTGTGGACGACACACACACACACACACACACACGGCCGGTAACCACATCCTGAACACTGGGGGGACCAAACCATTTGGTGGCGGTGGGGTTACAAATGTAATGGTCATTTTTAGTTCTCTGTGTAATAAAGGCCCAAATATTTATATATACACTATTTATATATACAATGCAAGACCTTTATATTTAGGAGCAAAATAACTACAGTGAGGTCAGTGTGTATTACAATACAAAAACAAGTTCGATTAGATGGTTTATCATCTTTCAGATTTACCCACTTTCTACCCCTAGGCAGACTTTCATCTTATTATGCACAGATACAGTGTATATGGAATAATATGTTCCAAACAGTAGAGCAGGCCAAATATGAATTATAAAACTTCCACTGCGTATATATACTGCTAACCTTTTTCCTGTTCCCCTCAGCTTACCCTTTTTTTCTGTTGTCCCAAAGAAAAAATTAATATCATTTGATTGTCTTTTCATTATTCTCTTAATGTCTCTGTAAAACGACATGACTGTGTCAGCTAGCCAGACAAAATTACTTACACAAAATTATTTACTCACCCTCAAGTTGTTCCAAACCTATATGCTGTTTTCAGTGAAACACAAAAGGAGAATTCTGAGAAATGTTTACACAGCTATACAGAAAAGCAGTCCATATGACACAAAGCTGTCATATGGCCACTTAGTGTATAGTTTTTATGGTGCACCTTTAAAGCTCATGATCAGTATCTTCTTCCATTTTGTTGAATAGAGCTATAATAGAGTGGAAAAGAGTGAAGGGAAATAATGTTATGAAAAGTAACGGTATTTGGGTTTGGAATGACACTAAGCGAAGTAAATAATAACATAATTTTCATTTTTAAGTGAACTATACCTTTAACTTTTTGATCACAGACCTGACTAGAACATTTTGGTTTTGTTGTCCAGAAAAGCATACATTGCAGCACATAGTTGAGTGCAGCAGAGCAGCATAAAAAAAAATCAAATATAGAAGGTATGCACGTGACGTCAGGGTAGCCGGAATTCGCTGCGGTCACACCCACTGAGGGGCAAAAAGACTGAGTGGGAGCATTAGTGTACAGCATGAATTCAGTGAAAACACAGAAAAAAGGCATCTAAAATGGGAAAAAGCTGTTGTGCTAACAGATTCAACAAGAATTCGGAGCTATCTTTTAACGGAGTGCCAAAAAACCATTCAGTCCTTTTTTACTAAGTGGAGCAGTGTAAGTTATTTTGGCATGTGGTATTCAGGTTGTACAATGATGAATAATTTGCTACATATTTCATTTTAAACGCTGCCTATTTCCATTGATGAATAATAGCAGCTCATTCATTCTCTGACTGTGTTTTAGCTTCACAAATATATAACAATAAGTGGAAGCAGTGTTAGCTACAAACTAGGACTAGCTAGGTTACGGGTTACCAGATAAAATTACAGAATAAAATTGAAAATATTTGTACATACAACCAGAATGTTTACTGGTGTTCTTGTCACTTTAATTTTTCCAACAAATCCCACCTTGAAGTAGGACCAAACGTCGAGGCTTTTGTATGCCTTCAGGTTTCAGGTACATATAAATGCCGGGAAAACCGATTTCTGGCCACATGCCAATGTCCATGGACAACAGGTTCTTGGGCAAGGTGTAAGAGTCACTGTCGAGTCCAACTGACTTTAATTTAAACTGATAATCGTTAGTTATACTAGTGTTTTCGCAGCTTCCCCTATTAAAACCAGACATTTTGCTGGATGTTTTGCCACTCAGTTTGGCCGAGGGGGCGTGTTCCAGCGGGAAAGTGATGTCAATGCATACCCTCTATTGCGGGGACAATTTTCCCATATCTGATTAGGGTGTCTTTGGTGGTTGGTAGTTACGGCCCTGCACACACACAGAGATTTCTCTCTCCATTTTAAAATTCCTGCTTTGTAATTAATGTTTTTCTTTTTATGAATCACATGTCAAATTGGTGATTGCACAAAAAATTTGTAGTCACATGTGACACACCTTCCCAATCTAGGCCCTTGTTTAACAATCCAAATGAAGTGGTTACTTTTCATGTTCTCATAAAATTGTGCATGCAGATACTGTGTATGGTGCAGGTGTCTTAAGAGTATTCATTACAACACATGCAAAGTAAAGAAAGGAAACAGTATGCCATTTTTTGTGTGCATGCTATTGTTCTTGATGCAGCAAGTTCAGTTCTCTGGAGGCTTCCAGAAGAATAAAGGGAAACATGCTACATTTGCATATTTACTCATTCAGTGTCACACTGATTAAAAGCTTGTTATGGAAAAATTGTTCAAAATACAATAGGCCTCATTTATCAATCTTTTAATGAAGTTGTGTGTAAATGTCTGCGTAAGTGAAATCGAACTAAACATTTCCACCAGAAAAATCCACTACAAAATTCCATAAAAGGTAAAGTTCGAAGAGGGCTAGAAATATGAAAATGACTATTAAACTACGAAAGAAAATAATTTCTCAGAGGCGACAGCGGAAGTTATTATCCCTGTGCTATACATCATCAAACACACACTGCCAAAGAGAACGCTCCATACACTCGCTATGTCATCATGTATTTAGGTGCCCACATTCTTATGAAAACTTCCTACAAAACCCTTTTCTCTATGCAGTATGCAGGATGTGTGTGAGGTGTTGAAGGCTGCAGGTTTCTCCCATGTGAAATCCATCACACAGTTGGAAGGACAGACATTCTGTGAGGACCTACACTGCCTCGACCTGCTGGTGTTTCCCACTTGTTCGAAAAGAGAACTACAAAAAACGAATCTGCTGAAAGATTATAGACTGGTAATACAGGTACATAGACCTTTACACTATAAGCATATGACCTTGAGCAATGCACTGATCTCTCTCTGTGCACTAGGGATATATCAGGTGTCGATAATGGCCATGCCCATTTACACGTACTAGTACCCAAAAACAAGTATTCATGATCACTTCAGCACTCTGAGGCATGCACTTCCTTTCCTCACTTCTCAATCACAAATTCATTAACGAATGTTGAAATTTTTGGAAGTTAGGAGAGGTGATGGGCAAATAGTGAAAGAGTCTTAGCTAACATAAATAGCTAGCTAGCTCATAGCACTAGGTATTGGCGTTTTTAGCTAAACATAAATAGCTACATAGACTATCAGTCCCTTCAGGAATTTGCGAGAGGAGAATTGAATGCAAAATCAAACGAACTCCACAAAATTCAGAGGAACTTACAATTTTTCAGAATGACAACAGATTTCCCGCAGATTTGGGCCAAGTCTCATCATGTGACGTTATCACAACACGCATTCAGTCAAAGCTCTCTTCTATTTATGTGCATCAAACATGAGTACAGGTAAAAGGTCTCGTTTACCAACAAACATCACTGCGAAAGTCCATGCAAAACAATGTCAGGCAATTGCGATTTCAACAATTCAAGCAGTTTTCCGCAACAAAAAAAGCACAAAAAAGTTGCATCACTAACTAGCTACCTATTTAGGTTAAACATCAATAGTAGCTAACTAGGTAGCATTAGATGAAACATGAATGGTAGCTAAAAAGGTAGCTAACTAGCTACCTATTAATAGCTATTATTCATAATGTTGTGCTGTTTTTTTTTTTGTCCTGTTGTTTTGTCATTGACTCATCATTTATGCTTTTTGGTGCGTTTGTAGGATAAGGCGTGCTGCGTTGGTCCATGGGCATTGCGCCCCTTGCTGGTTCCAGATGGAGACGTACTTATGGCTGGATCGTTCTCCGCAGCCACCGTGGCTCATACAGCTGCCATCGTTGCTGCTGCACATACTCATCTTCATACTTTTTCTCACTCCAGTAAACAGGCTCGCAGCAGCATGCGGGTGTTTGTGTGTGTGGGGGAGTGCGCGAGTGCTCAGAGAGATGAAATGCAGGAGGTCCTCGGCAGCATGGGCTGCAGCAGTGAGTGTCTGTGCGTGTGTGTGTGTGTGTGTGTGTGTGCTTCAGATATGAATACACGTTAACTTATAGACATATTGAAATGGTACATATAATTTATATGTGTGTGTGTGTGTGTGTGTGTGTGTGTGTGTGTGTTTCAGACGTGAAGTTGCTACCCGAGGCTTTCCACACTCTGGATGTGTATGACACACGTCTGCAGAAGGTTCAGCTCATCCTGCTGACTCCGCAGTGTTCGCTCTCTGCAGTCTCAAACCCTGTAGACTACCTTCTGTGGGAGAATGGAGGTACACACACACACACACACACACACACACACATATTCATGCACACACACGCAGTGTACATGTACAGTCAAGTCCCAAAGTGCACCAACAGGAATAGTTTTTTTTCCATCACCTATCAAACACTGATGCAATGTTTCTAAAGCAAAATCCTAGGATTCTACACTAACTCCTGAGGATTTCCTCACATACATTGATCACTTTCAAAGCCACAGCGCAAGGCATTGTGGGTATTGAAAGTACTAAGGTACATCATTTGAACACCCGTGGTGGGGTGGTGGAGCTACTGTTATGGCCCATGGTTGATTAATTTCCTATACCAGCATGTCCCAGCAAGTGTTTTTCTTCCTCATATACTACAGCAACCAGCCAAGCATTTTTATTTATTAAAGAACAACACATCATAGTTTCTATCCCTTTATAGTTATATCTATAACTATGTTATAGATGAATAACCATGTTGTTCCATGTTGTGGAATGTACGTGAAAGAAATTAATTCCTGTTAGCACTTGTGTGAGCAGCTATAAACAGTCGTTACTGCACAAGCCTCTCTTTTTCTTTCTCTTGAAAATAATAAGATGAAAAAATTGCATGTTCCAGAAAAACCACAAAGTATTCCGACTTTCTGATTTCTGAAAACTTAAAGTTACAGCTTTACCACTGACTGTTACAAAGAGCTGGCGGTAGAGATTTCTTCCGAAAATGTAAAATAAATATCTCCTTACAGAAAACTTCACTTTATCAAAGATTACACACATTTTTAAACTGTATATGCAGAGCATTGTCACGATTTCCCCTTGCGTAAAGCACTGGAGCACGCAGAGCGCTCTGAAACCCGAAGCGAACTCTAAGCGCGACGACGCACTTCCAGGTTTGTAAGTGACATTAACTTTGTTTAACTGTTTACACGTGTATTTATGATTTCTTTCCTGTATCCGCCCCTGTATTGTCATTGGTTGTTTCCCCTATGTGTCATTATTGTTTTCAGCTGTTTTGTTTTATTTCACCCCGATTATGTTCATTATTTAAACCGCTTGTGTGTCTTTATTCAGACATGAAGTATTACATGAGTGTTTCTCAAATACCAAGCCGTTGTTCTTTGTTTCTGTGCCATAGTTTTGATCTCGTTCTCACCCCAGTTCTTTGATTTGTTTTGCCTCGTTTATGCCCGTTTGTAGATCGCCTGACTCATTACTTGATTTTGACCATGCTTTTGATTCATGTTTTGGATTTGTTTGCCTGTCTCAACCATTACATGACAAGCATCCACAAACTACATTTAGGTAGTTAGCTCAACAAAACGTTAAAGTCGTACGTTTATTTAAACTATTTCCTCTTAGTCCGTTTTTCCCCCTTATAAATATATATAGGATAAACATTTGCAATACATATTGAGCATGTCCCCAATTAATATTAATTTGTTGTAATTATTTATTTATTCCATTTGTATTACCTCAACTGTACAGATGTGGCCATTAAAAATGCGCATCAAAGGAAAAGGGATCCTACGATTTAATGCGGTATCACGCGGAATCATGCGCATGCTGCGGGCGCAGGAAATACAGGACCATTAGGGGGCAGTCATGTGTCATTTGAATAAACATGGCTTGCTAGTGAATACAGTAGATCTGCTTGGACATATACTGTATACATATACATTCTTTTACCAACCAAACGGTGCTGCTTCTTGTACTGAAACTCATGATCTGCTTGTGCTTGGTCCGCAGATCTGTGAAACTCTCTCAGAACCGTTTTGCAACAAGCAGCAGAGCATATTAAACGTCGTCGAGCCTGAAAAAAATAGAATGTGTGGTCGGTTAGATTAAAAAATATATATATATTACGTGTGGTTTACATAAAAATATTTCTCATCAATACACACAATAAACCTAATCTAAACAAGTTTCTAATTACAAGAGTTAGCATGGTCGAGTCCCGTAGTATAGGTAACTATATCAGTGTATGTGTGGTAGGTGTGGTATGTGTGTTTGTGTAGCGTAATGGTAACATACCATACCAGAGACTGGGGTTTGTGTCTCAGCTCAGTTTAATGTTTTTAAATAAATGGGGTTTTTTTCACTGTAGAAAATTCCTCAAGATAACTCTGAATGAATTCCATCTTCTCTATAGCCAATGGAAACTTTTATTCTTTTCTTAGATTAAAAGTTATTTAAAAACTGGTTTAAAGTGAACATAGAAGTCCACACACTGAAAAAAAGCTCATCGGTTCCACATGATTGAATTGAGTTATATTGTACTGTACTGTGTGAATTGATCAAAATTAAAATAAATATTTAAACAACTTATGTATTAATTTAAACATGTGGCAATGTTTATCAAATGCGTTCTTAAAGAAAGAGCGTATTCACAAGGTGATTTACACATCCTGATTATCACGGATACGCAGAGGTGGGTAGTAACACGCTACATTTACTTCATTACATTTACTTCAGTAACTTTTTGGAAAAAATAATTACTTTTAATTAGAGATGCATCGATACTGAATTTCTCAGCCAATACCGATGACCGATTATTCAGAGTGATTTTAGCAGTGCAGAGCCTACAGAAATTACAAACTGCAGTTTTGTCGTCATTCCACACAAGAGACATCATCTTTACACACAGCACGAAATCAGTGTGTTTTCCCGCTCTCTTTTGAGTGACAGGATATAATCGGCCCTGATCTTCGGATGTTTTTAAACTATATAACATTTAAACCAATACCAGTTTTTGTCCGATACATCAGTGCATCTCTACTTTTAATAGTTAATTGCCCATACTTATACTCTTATTCAAGTTCATTTTTAATCACAGAAATGTACTTTTACTTCGCTACATTCTGTGCCGTTCCTCCGTTACTTTTAAATATTAATGAATATATGTAATTTTAATAATTAGTTTAAACGACGTATAATGAGATCGCGAGCCTCACGACAGCCTCAGTGATCTGACACAACAACCTCTTACGTTTTAAGCGTCCTGGAGAGGGGGAAGAAGTGAATGTGTCAACATACACACGCACACGTGCACACACACATACACACAAAGAGAGAGAGAAAGAGTATATAGAGACTCCATGTAGTCTGAAATTCAGGATTTTCCTTGATTTTAATCAGTTTCAGATCCAAAGTAACTAGTAACTTGAGTTGTCTTCTCCTCGTATACTTTACTCTTACTCAAGTAATTATTATTACCTTTACTGTCAACCACTATGTCTTTATCATAGCTTCTCTATGAGGGTTCACCTCTACCTGACCAGCTGACCTACATTTTGGAGGCGTGAAAAGGAAGGTGTGAAAGTGTCTTGGCCAAAACAATAGCAGGAACGATCCACACCCAACCCCAAGCACAGGTGCAAATGGCCCATAACCCTAGGCCCACACAAACCCAAAGTGTGGAGGCCATTCCACTGAATAAACCAAAAGATATTTCAAATGAAACTGCATGAAATGTTTACAAAAACAAGAGACTCATAGAAAATCCAGAGACTATTTGTGGACCTCCATAAGGACGGCAGCACCAGCAACCTGATTTTTTTACATGAATAAACACCATGGCACAGGGCCATAATTTCAAACTTTCCCTCTGCTGAAAGAAAAGGTATCTGTGGGAGTTTCCAGCTAGAAATAAAAAAATGAGGAAGACACAACAACTGTCAGCATCAACATATAAAAGATGTGTAAAATGTAAATAAAAGGATAAAGGCAAAGAAAAATAATAATAATACATTAGGACTTCCGTAGGATTGGGTTCAGCTACAAAGAAATTCTTTGTGTTTTGAACAGGATGAATCCTGCAACTTTTTCACCAGATACTTATTGACTCATTGATCTCCACTTCCCCCCGACTATTATCACCTCTCAGCAGCACTTCTCTTTGAGTAAAATGCTTTTGCCTCCATTGCGATGTCATAGACCACAAATATGTACAAATGACTTGACCTGGATAGAATTTATGTGACTCTCCAAGTTTTATACTTCTGCTCCTCCCCTTCAATTTGATGAGCCAAAAGATAAGATCACTTAAAGATGATAATTGCTTATTAATCGCCAGTATATTTGCATGTGAATCCAAAGCTATTGCAGCTGCAGCATATGTATTTTACTCCCTGGATTGCCCAATTAAACAAACGGCATTCCTTTTCTTAAAAAAGTTTTTAAAAAATTAGTGGTACTTTCACTAACTTTTTAAAAAAAAGCAGTTAGTTGAGCTGAGGCTCAAACCCTGTTCACTGATATAGCAAACCTGCATGTTACCACTGCACTATCCTAGTACACATGGAAGTTCCTTAACTTAAATACAATAGTTATTGTACCTGTACTACGAGACTCAATCACGCTCACTTTATATTTTACATAATAAAATAATAAAAAATTCTTGTTCACAATTGTAACTGGTGGGACAGTGAAATAGGTCAGTAAGAAATTCTAAGTTGCTCAATATGACATTATAAAATTGCAAACAATATAGTAAAAAATTTTCCCCAAGCATGAACAATATTCATTCAATGTTCTGAAAATGGAAAAAGTCAAACTGCATTTGGAATAGGCAGTGATTTCTGTCATTATAAAATAATGTTACAAAGCATTCCTTTATTTTTTGATCTACAGTTAAATAAAAGTTAAACTGGAAAATTAAATGGTAGGCCATAAAAATGCACCTATTTCTGGACATTGCTTGATCTAAATATTCAACATAACGAATAAAAATCACAAACATGACTTTTGTGAAGAAAACAATTTTATATATTAAATTCAAAAGTATATAGTTGTCTTGAATATCTCTGCAGCGCATCAAAAATATGAATGGGGTGTCCATCAACTGAAAGCACGCTGTCAGAGTTCAAATTTAAAGTAGCATTTTTGTATTTAGTTACTTCTGTTTCTGAATAAATAAGCATTATGTCATCAAACCAATAATTTTATAAACCAATAATTTTAAATATGCTATTTATTAGATCCTTGAAATAAAAAGACAGCTAAGTAGTGAAAAAAACTTAATAATTGTTGGAATTATACAAATGAATGACAATAACTTGTTAATAGTCCATCACCTGAATCTTTCTCTTTGGCATGGGCCTGGAAAAAACATGCATTCTTAAAGGGCACATCTGTAGGCTTGGATTGAATTTCGTTTGGTTCTTTTTGTGGTTTTGTTTTATTTTGTTTTTCCTAAATTTCAAAGTACTCTAGTATTGAACAAAACCCTTCATATTGCACTAATTTCGAAGGCTTTCATCACAATTCAAAGTATTATCCCACAATAAATTACGTTTACCCGTATCTTCTCATTGAACTCCATTTGTGTCTCGGCAGAGTTTCCTACTGGACTTGAACGAAGCTGGAATTCCGTCCTGTTGTTTCATTTTTAATGAGTTGGACACATGGGATGCTGCTTTAGAAGTCATTTATCCAAAATACAGACGCATAAAAGACAGCTGTCCTTATGCTGCGTTATTAATGGGCACACTCTTTAAAATTCTGCCTCCTCCCAAGTGGAACACTATGCGTGTGTGTGTTCATGATTACAGTGTTATGCCTTGATTATCTCTGTAATATTGTATATTAGGTAGCTCTGTAGTATTGTATAATAGGTAGCTCTGTAGTATTGTATAATCAGCACATGCCTAATTTCACTGTAGGTATACAGATGTATATTGACATTAATGTGTGTGTGTGTGTGTGTGTGTGTGTGTGTGTGTTTCAGACAAAGAGCTGCTGCGGGATCTGTCCCAGGGCTCTGTCTCGCAGTCCAGACTACACACACTCGTCGCCGAGCAGAAGCGAGACCTTCATCAGGCCCTCCACTGTGAGTATGTGTGTGTACCATATTCAATTAACTGTTAACTACTGGGAAAGGAAGTTTAATTGGAAGTTTGCATTGACCTAAAAATTGATTTGAAGAACTGTAATGAAGCTTTATAACACACCAATGATACTCACTGTCTCTCACTCTCTCTCTGTCTCTCTGCCTCTTCTTCAATTTCATTATTCTGTGCTCACATTTTGTTTGATGTGCTACATAACAACCTCACGTCTCTAGAGAACAGGATAATCCTGAGAGAGAGAGAGAGAGAGAGAGAAAGTGTGTGTGTGTGTGTGTGTCTTGTTAGTCAGAGTGTTATCGAATGTACAGCTCTCAGGTCTCTCTGTTCCCCCATGCAGCTCGTTAAAGTGCTGTTAATTAACAAGCAGGTGCTGATCAATTTCAGCCAATGAGTAGAGAGTCAGACTCGCTCTACTGCTGCAGTGTGTTTGTGTCTGTATGTATGTGTGCACGCGCATACACACCCAAGAAGACGCAGCATCAGCAGAATTTTTCTTGTAGCCATGTGGAATGTCCACACACACACACACACACACACAGACACACACAATAGCTATGTTTACATGCATCTTAAAAATCATTTATCAATCCACCTGATAGCTTAATTAAACCCTTCCTGTGCACCTAAATCAAAAGCTCAATTTCTATCTGATGGAAAGAGATGAATAAACCTTTTAATTATCTTTAAACTGTAAACTTTGAAACCTAATGATTTTCACAATTTGAATGTTTACATACATTCTCTGTGTGTGTGTTATATATTTAATAGATTTCATAGACAGATAGATAGATAGTCATGATTAAAATATTTAAAATGTATAAGCATCAGTACCACACTAACATTTCAAAAGAGGACACAATTTTTATCTCGTGTCCATTTTGTTAAGATGGACATTACGTAAAGAATAAACCATTTCAGGCCATGATGTTATAGCAAAAATAATCAATGACAGGATAGTGTAAAGATGATTGTGTTACTGTTACCACCCTGAAAAATCATTTCCCTATAACATAATGTATAATTTGTATTCTGCTATCAAATCCAATCCTTAAACATTTTTAAGATTTAGGCCTGCATTAAAACACTAGTGTTCTATATTCGATTAAAGATTATGATTAACTATGATTAACAATTATCCTTTAGATTGAGACTGTAGCTTTTTTTCAGATATGTACTGTAAGTGCTGGAAATCCAAACTCACATAAAAATGCTGATAAGAAGGATAGAAGATTGGTTTAGTGCTAGGGAACTGAGTCTTAGAGGTTTAGTTTATATTGAAGTCTGTCAGTGGCCTCTCACTGAATCTCTGCTTCAGGGACGTATCAGTGGACAGATAAATCAATGACTGAAGCAAATTCTGCTGGCTTTGCAGAGAAAGGATTCCTTATTCATTGTTCAGTATTATGCATTGGTGGTTTTTCTGGAAAATACTCACGAAACTGTCAAGGTGAGCCCGAAACAGTGGTGTTAATAAAGCAGTCCTCTAGTCATTGGCAGCTCATCCATAGGGGCAGGTGGGGCATAGCCCAACCATTTGTGTATTTACGTCCACATGACATACCATGGTCTGTCTGAATACTCGATTCAGACTGGCTGGAAGGTGTGCATTAAAACTGTGTATACCACAGATACTTCTGGTATAATTACACTGAGATTTACACCGATCAGCCATAACATTAAAACCACTGACAGGTGAAGTGAATATCATTGATTATCTCATTACAGTGGAACCTGTCAAGGGGTGGGATATATTAGGCAGCAAGTAAACAGTCAGTTCTCAAAGTTGATGATAGTTGAGCAAGAAAAAATTGGCAAGCGTAAGGATCTGAGCAGCTTTGACGAGGGCCAAATTGTGATGGCAGGACGACTGGGTCAGATCATCTCTAAAGCACAGGTCTTGTGGCGTGTTCCCAGTATGCAGTGGTTAGTATCTACAAAAAGTGATCCAAGGAAGGACAACCGGTGAACTGACGACAGGGTCATGGGTGCCCAAGGCTCATTGATGTATGAGGGGAGTGAAGGCTACCCCGTCTGGTCTAATCCCACAGAAGAGCTACACAAATTTCTGAAAAAGTTCATGCTGGCTTTGATAGAAAGATGTCAGAACACTTTGCTGCTTATAGGGATGTGTAGCCACAGACTGGTCAGAGTGCCCGTGCTGAGTGCCTACAGTGGGCATGTGAGCATCAGAACTGGACCATGGACCAATAGAAAAAGGTGGCCGGATCTGATGAATCATTTTTTGTTTTACATCATGTGAAGGCCGGGAGAGGCATCGCTAGCCTGGGGAAAAGATGGCACCAGGATGCCCCATGGGAAGAAGGCATGCCGGCAAAAGCAGTGTGATGTTCTGCTGGGAAACCTTGGGTCCTGGCATTCATGTGAATGTTACTTTGACACGTACCACCTACCTAAACAGTGATGAAAACCAAGTACACCCCTTCATGGCAACAGTATTCCCTAATGGCAGTGGCCTCTTTCAGCAGATAATGCTCCCTGCCTTCAGTTCAATCGAGCATATGTGGGATGTGCTGGACAGACAAGTCCGATCCATGGAGGTCCCACCTCGCAACTTACAGGACTTTAAGGATCTGCTGCTAACGTCTTTGTGCCAGATGCCACAGCACACCTTCAGAGGTCTTGCGGAGTCCAGGTCTCGACAGGTAATGAGCTGTTTTGGTGACACAAGGGGGACCTACACAATATTAGTCAGGTGTTTTTAATGTTATGGCTCATCGGTGTATATACATGAGGTTTTGTCCAGTAAATGTCATAATAAATCCACTTGCTCATGAGTCAAAGTACGTCCACAAAATCAATTCTTCCTTCCTTGACAAATGAATAGGAGGTTGAACTCTTTTTGAAGACGCTGTCTCAGTAGCCATCATTGTTGTCCCTCCTCTCTGAACAATTACTAAAAGACACATTTTTCATTGGTGTTAAATAGCACACACAAATAGCAAAGTAATTTGTCAACTTTGATTCAATACCAGCCTCTCAAAAGATGCTGCTGCTTTATTTCTTAGCGCATTTTCACCAAAGATCTGGAACCTTCTGAGGAAACAGAGTTCCACAAGTCTCTTGAATGACGACAGTTCTTGAACAAGTTCCTGCCCTGACTTCCTGTTTCCACAGTGTAAGAGCTTTCAGGGATTTCAGGGATTAATCTTGTCATGAACATGAAGGAGACTAAGCTTGATGCTGGGTTGTTTTTTTCTGACCAATCAGAATTCAATCAATCAGAGGATTCAAGAGTGTTGTGGCATCATATAAGTTTCACTATGCCTTTCCTGTTTAATACTACTCCCTACTGTTTCACTGGTACTTCATGAGCAAACATTTACAATTTTGTGTATCACGCAAATGTCTTTTTTTTTTTTCCAATATTATTTCCAGTTCCTAAAGTGCGAGTCGTGGTGTATTCCACCTGTTCCTCACTTCCAGCGGAGAACGAGGAAGTAGTGAAGAGCGCTCTCACACTCACAGAGCACGACAACTCCAAACTACAGCCTTTTAAGTATGTGTTGGTGTCTCAGTGTGTTTCCTGTGTACTCTCAATCCCAGACCTCTAATTTTATCAAGCTGTGTGTGATTTAGAAAAAGCTATATATATGCTAATACTTATGGCTGATGTGTTTCGATTATTGATGATTCCTGTGTCTGTTGTGTGACTTTTCTACTATGTATGCATTCAAGCATGATTTTGTGTGTTCGTGTTTGCTTATCATTGTACATGACCCCTTTAAGTGTGTAAATTCTTCACTGTATAAGTGTGTGTGTGTGTGTGTGTACCATTGTATATGGTTCCTCTAAATTTGTGTATTTGTGTGTATGAGAGAGAGACAGACTCTTCCTAACGCTGTATATGGTTCTACTAAATTTGTACATTCTCTCCTCTCTGTGTATGTGTGTGTGTGTGTGTGTGTGTGAGAGAGAGAGAGAGAGAGAGAGAGAGAGAGAGAGAGACTCTTCCTAACGCTGTATATGGTCCTACTAAATTTGTACATTCTCTCCTGTGTGTGTGTGTGTGTGTGTCAGGCTCAGAAACCCATCTCTCCTGTGTTGTTATAAAGAGGATGGCAATGGAGAAAAGAAGGCTGACTTTTTCAGGCTTGAAGCTTCTGATCAGAGTAACGGCTGCTTCTTAGCTGTTCTCACATCCCAGGTTTTCTTACAATCATCATACACACACACACACACACACACACACACACACACACACACTGCACACTGTTGAATCCTGCACTTACATACCTAAAAGTCTTGATCACGGGGCATCAGGGGAGATGGGGGCTGAGTAGCACAGTTCTCAGTTGTATATTCCAGGCAATTAACATAATTTACATTAACATGAATTAACTATTAGCTATTAACTTCAAAAGTTTCTTTAGAAGTCATTTGCCATTAAAGTCATGCACAAGGGGTTAGTGATTATAAACAGAAAAAAATCGGGTCACTTAAAATTTATGGCTTTAATTTAAAAACAAGTCACATGCAGCTATTTGTATGTGGCTTTAAGGACTGCTTATTTGCTCAGAAGGTGTTGATAAATTTTCTATAATAGCAGCTTTGACAGTAGTGTCAGCAATAATTCCAATCACAGGTTCATATTAATGCACTTGTTCTTGTTTCTGTAGTAACAACTTAGGCACTTGTATGGCAGACACTCAACATAAATATAATTTAAAAAATGATGTTTTCTGTGAGGAAGCATTTATTTAGCATTCTTGGAAGGAGTCTGGAAGTGTCTTTGTAACAGTGTAACAGTGGAACAGTAAGTGGAAGCACTTTGTAACAGTCAGAGGTACAGCTGTAACTAAATTTGTTAACATGGAGAAAGATTTGACTAATTAATTTGTCTTATTTACTTCAAGAGAAAAAACAGTTCATAGCTACTGTATAACGTAAGTAATAACAGAAACTAATGTTTCGCGGTTGTTCACTAAAGGTCACTATAAATGAAATATAGTACAATGCAGTGTTGTTTAATAAATACAAAACTGTTATTGTTGACAAATTGCTTCACCTTGGGCTTTATCACACCATCCTGTTGTTTATTTTCCTAAAACAGCGTGTACAGTGCCTTACAAAAGTATTTACCCACCTTGGTGTTGTTCCTGTTTTATGCATTACAACCTGGAATTAAAATGGATTTTTAGTTGGACTTAACGTAATGGACCTAACAAAATAGTCCAAATTGTTGAAGTAGTATGGGGGAAAATATCCCAAACTTTGAACATCCTACGGAGCACCATTAAATCCATTACAACAAAATGGAAAGACTATAGCATCACTATAAACCTAACAAGGCCGCCTACCAAAACTCACAGACAGGGCAAAGAGGGCATTAATCAGAGATTCAATAAACACACCAAAGATAACATTGAAGAAGCTGTAAAGATCCACAGTGGTGATGGGAGTATCTGTTCATAGAACCACTTTAAGCTGTACAATCCACAGAGTGGGGCTTTATGGAAGACTGACCAGAAAAGAAAAGAAAAAAAGAAAAAAAAAAAACACATTTGGAGGTTGCCAAACAGCATGTGGCAGACTCCCCAAACACATGGAAGAAGGTTCTCTGATTAGATTAGACTAAAATGTAACTTTTTGAACATCACGGGAAACGCTATGTGTGGCACAAACACAACACACAATTCCCACAGGGAAGCATGGTGGTGGAAGCATTATGTTGTGGGGATGCTTTTCATAGGTAGGGACTGGAAAACTGGTCAGGTTTGAAGGAAAGATGGATGGCAATAAATACAGGGAAATTCTTGAGGAAAATCTCTTTCAGTCTGCCAGAGATTTGAGACTAGGATAGAGGTTCAACTTCCAGCCGGACAGTGACCCTTAACATGCTACTAAAGCTACACTGGACTGGTTTAATGGGAAACATTCAAATGTCCCTGAATGGCCAAGTCAAAGTCCAGACTTCAATCCAATTGGGAATATGTGAAATGACTTGAAAATTGCTGTACACCAACACAGTCCATCTAACTTGAAGGAGTTAGAGCAGTTTTGCCTTGAAAAATAGGCAAAAATCCCAGTGGTTAGATGTGCTAAGCTAATAGAGACATACCCCAAGAGAATTTTAGCTGTAATTGCAGCAAAGGGTGGCTCTATAAAGTATTGACTTTGGGGGTGGGGGTGGGGGTTTTATAATACTTATAATACTTAGTAAATTACAGTCAGTAACAGTTTGGTTTGTTTTAATCTTAAAATAAATGAGATCCAACAACAAACCTGAACTGAGTCTCATCAATTTTTATGGAAAATTAGAGATCTGATTGAATCTTTTATCAGTCCTGTGAGAGATTTAACTCCAGACTGTTAAAATTCTCTCTGATGAAAAGGCTAAAGATGTGATTAACACTGCAGGGATTCAGAAAAAGGTTTGTATTGAGAACGAAACGAATGCAGTGGAGCACAGAAATAAAGAGAGACAGACAGGTGGAAAGAAAGAGAGAAAGAAAATGAGAACATTGAACAGGATTAGAGAGGGAGAAATAAGGATAAACAGAAAGGGAGAGCAACACAGTCTAAGAGAAAAACCTACACACACACACACACACACACACACACAACATTTGAAGTTTCCACAGACGGTTCTCTCAGACTGAAAAGTGGTCCTCTTCTAAATTAAGTATTTCTGAAGTGGTATGAACACACACATTGCCATTTAATCGGCAGCCTCTGTTATCCAAAACAAACTGAGGCAGTCCATGCACAGAGCTTGAGATGGTTCAGGCTTGTGCACAAATCTGAATTCACTAGAATGGAACAATATTCACTGAGCAGCCATTCACCAAAATTCATGTGTTACAGGTTTCCCATTGGGAAGTTTAATGGATCAGCATGGCACCATGGGAAAATCCCATTGAAGATATTATTTTGGAAAAATGGGAAAAATTGATACATTAGCATGGCAATATTGGAGAATGTGATGGATTAGCATGGCAAAATAAGACGATTTTTTAGATTTGCATGGCAAAATGGGAAAATTTCATGTATTAACATGACAAAATGAGAAAATGTGAAGGATAATCTTAGCACAATTGGGAAGTATAATGAAAAATTGTGAAATGGATTAGTTTAATTAGTTTAAACTAATTTAATGGATTAGTTTGGCAACATGGAAAAGTGTCACTTATAATGCAAAATGGGAAATTTTGTTGGACTAACATGACCAAATGTGGATAATTAATGCACTAGTATGGGAAAATGTGAAAATGTGATGAATTAGTATGTAAAAATGGGATGTTTTGTTGGTTTAACATGGCCAAATGGGCCTAAATAATGGCCTAGCATAGCAAAATGGAAAAATGTGCTGAATTAGCAATGCAACATGGGAAGTTTTGTTGGTTTAACATGGCCAAATGGGCCTAAATAATGGTCTAGCATGGCAAAATGAGAAACTGTGACGAATTAGCAATGCAAAATGGGAAATATTAATGGCTGGTTAAAATTAAGAGGTTGGTTTAACATTACAAAATGGGCATAAGTAATGAACTAGCATTGGAAAATGGGAAAATGTGATGAATTAGCAATGCAAAATAGGTCATTTTAATGCTTTAACATGACCAAATAGGGACAATTAATGGGGTAGCATGGCAAAATAAGAAAATGTGATGAATTAGCAATGCAAAATGGGAAATATTAATGGCTGGTTAATATTAATAGTTTAGTTTAACATGACCAAATGCGCATAATTAATGGACTAGCATAGCAAAATGGGAAAAAAACATTTGAGCTATTAGCATGGCGAATTAGGAAGATTTATTGAATTCGCAAGGCAAAATGGATAAAACTGATGCAATAGCATGGCAGAATGGGAAATGTTTTATATTGTGTTGCAGAATGAATTTTTTCTCATGGATCAGCATTGGAGAATTGCAAAATGTAAAGATTCAGCATTGTAGAATGGGACAGATTTCTAAAAGGTACAAAGCCCTTTTCAGGAATCACTGAAAAGCAGCAACCACACCAAACGCTAAGTCTTCAAAAGCTAAAACTTCAAATGCTGAAATATTGCACCTGTACATCATTCTGACTCTTCGCTTATATGTTTCACGGTTTTTTTCATGTGTGTAATGTGAGTGTCGCTATCATATTGCGCACATCAATCACATTCATTTCCACATTGATGCACCTGAAAATGTAATCAAAGCAATTTAATGGCTGCTTTATCTCACATTCTCAAACACATTCTGCTGTAAAGCACAGTAATAAAGATTATTGTGGCGCACTTAAAAATGGCTCATAAAATTGCAATTAGGCGCAAGTTGGAAATTTTACCGGCTGCTGTTTCTCTCTCCAGAATCTATGTTCCCGCTTAACCATAGCATACAGTAGAGAGCTTTATAGTGCATCCCGCAGTCTGCATCTGAGGCCAATAAAATGGACTTTACTACACAAATGGAGAGGAGGATGGGTCTAATTCTCCAAAGTAGAGTAATAAAATCTGTCAACTTCTAGAAATTTCCATGGCACGCCATTTCTAGGATTCCACTTATGTCTGCGCTAATGCCAAGCTTACACTGGATGACTTTGGTGTAATTTGGACACATTTTTTTTTAACTAGCTACAATTTTTTTTGTAGCAAGAGTTAGCTAAAGCCTGTGCTAGTAAAATGTTTTACTCTATAGCATTTTTCTTTTGTGGGTAGGGATGTTTAGGAGCTTCATCACAAAGGCAATAGCTTGTAGCTAACAACTATGTGGGCACTTCTGAATTGTTAGGCATGATTAGAACTGTTTTGACAGCGTTTGAAATGTTAATTTACAGCAGTAATTTTACCAAAGTTTTGTTGGATGTAGATAACTTTATTGAAGTAGTTCAATATTTTTTGTATTTTCCTTTGCTTTTGAAGTTTTAGCACAGGCAAACTGGGCACTGCCTGCTTATGTACATTTTCAGTTACTTTGTTAATATGGATGTAGCTCATTTTTGAGAAGCTATGATTAGCAAGTTAGTTGATGTTAACTTTGTTAAATGGACAGTGTTGTCTATCATGAGGTAACTTCAAACAAGAGTTATCTAAAACTTAAGAAAAATCTTTCATTTTGTAGCATGTTTTTGTAGCAAGGGATGTTTGGGCACTTCATGAAAATCCTAATAGCTTGTACCAAACAATTGTGCCAGCATAGCTATGGTGTTAACCATGAACATGTTATTTTACAACAGAAAATTTTGTTGGATATAGATTTTATTTAGATAGCTAGTAAAATATTTTACATTATAGCATATTTTTGTTTGTTTGTTTTTTTGTGGGCAGGGATGTGTTTGGGAGCTTTGTCACTAAGTAGCTAACAACTGTGTAGCCATTTCCCAATTATCCAGAATGATGAACTATTGTTAACTAATACTAATAATAGTAATAGCTTGTAGCTAACACCTGTGTGAGCATTTCCTAACTGTCAGGCATAATTAGCTATTGTTTTGATCAAGAAAATATTAATTTATGAATTTAAGAATTACACCATTTTGTTAGATGTAGATGATTTATTGAAGTTATTTAGATAGCTAAATTAACTAGCTAGCTGTATCATAAGAGATATAGAGATCTGGTTGAGAAAATGGCAATTGGGGTGTGCTTTTTGAGAGGACTGTATAGGCGCTAAGCATTCAGTTTATTGGGTAAAGTTTTATTTGTGTAGTTTAATTGTGAAAAGTATATACTTTTTAAAGGCGTAATTACTCAGTGTGCTTGGACAAACACAAACAGATTTGAGATTCTCTGTTAATCAGAATCCTTCAGCAGTTCTAGTATCTAGTGTTGTACTTTGAGTAGGAACTGAATTGTGTATTTAAATAGTGTCGTGTTCACTGTGTTACTGAGAAGATTCAATACAAACTGTATTTGTTATTTCAGAGGTTTTGATAGTTCTAATGCATGTTTATGTTTATGTTTGTATAGTAAAACTCATAGATTTAGATAGCGTTTGATGCTAAGTGTAATTTCAGTGGTATTTTAAGTTATATCCTTTTATATTTTAAGTGATTTGCCAAACACATCTGAGTGAAATGTTAATATTTCTGATATTTGTGTCTTGTTTCCACTGGCACTACAACTTTACATTGTCTGGAATCCAAGACTAATGGCTATATACTAGCTAGCTAAATCACAGTTCTCTGTCATTAACTTTTTATTATTTTACACATTCTCTATATCTAGCAACTGAGTTTTCATGACTTAACCACTTGAACAGTGAGTGTTAGCCTTTCCATCCTAAAAGCTCGAATTCACAAGTTTCATGTTTTCACGATTTGTGTGTGTAGGTAATGGCTGTGTTTTGGCTATTTTTGGCAAATATATATAACTGACTGGTTTTTATTTTATGGTGAGAGAAGGAAAGCAAATAAGGAAATAAACGAGAGAGCGAGAAGAAGGACATAAGGGAGGATATTAAATATTTCATCGCTCCCTTGTCTTTCCGAGTTAGCATCAGCATGGCAAGACATCACGACCCTAACACACACACATAGACATGTGGACACACTCTCTAAGAAAGATTGAATTATTCACACTTTGTGGGTAGATTTCTGCTGAGACAGCAGGTGATCCAGCAGGGTACACAAACACACACACACACAGCAGGATTCATGTAAAGATTAGACAATTCTAATTAGCATCTTAAGTGATGTGCTTTGTGTACTATCAGTGTGAGCAGTGTGTTCATACAGGGAGACTATAAAATACCTGATGTGCTAAAGCCACCGAGAAATGAAGCGCGGAACGCTGGAGACGTTTGCACTTGACAGTCACAGCCTTCAACATTACGTCAGGGACAGGACCTTCAGAAACCACAACAGTTAGCGTTTTTGCAAAATGGCCGATGCACAGAGTGAAATTTCTTTTACACTACAGACACAAATTATAAGCAAAGTTTAAAACGCGCATCTGATTGGTCAGAATCTTCTAGAACAGCAGCTATGACTGTAGACCTGGCTGTAATTCAAATCGCAGGTTTATGTTAATGCACGCGTTCTAATACAGTAGGTTGTCGTATTGATTACGTTGTATACGTTGTTGTATTTACGGTTTATGGAAGGAGTCTCCAGTGTCAGTGCTGTGTAAGAGTACGTTATGAACCACAGGAAAGTCTTTGGGACAGAGGACTTTGTGTTTCGCAGTTTCTTGGAAACATGACAATAATTGTCTTATTAACTTCAATAACTTTTATAACCATAAGTGATAACAGAAACTAGGTTGTCTCGCAGACGTTTGAGCATATATAATGGAACTATAAACTGTTAAACAGCATGACATGTTTCTGGAAAATTGCTGTGGTATAACATTTCGGAATGTGCTGTTATAGAAAAATAATCAACTTCATTGTTCATTAAGTTGTGTGAATTGGCCTCAAGAATGTGGTGCTTAATGTGTAATTGACTACACACCTACTGTAGTTTTACACATGATTCTCCTCTACAGCCCGATCCAAAAGTGACGCCACAGGAAGTAATAGCTCGCGCCACCGCTAGTGGATTGCTGGATGGGATCCAGCTGACTCAGCCAATCAAGAAAGAGGGGCGTGGCCGACAGACACGCAAAGGACCTGCCTATCAATCTCGCCGGCAACCCCATGTCTCCGTTAGCAGCCAGTCGCAGGTGGCTGAGTTTCTGAACCGTGAGCTGAAAGCCAATAGCTCAGTCCCAACAGCGGCACAGGAGCGGACCAACGGCACACACTCGCCTTGGGGTAACACACTCTAACACACACACATGAAAGCAGGCACCCTCAGGCTAAGCTTTTTTGTTGGAGCATTACCGGTGGTTTTCCCTCTCTGCATCTTCACACTTTGTTGTCTCACTGTGTGTCATTTGCACAGTTTTGTGTGTTGCTCGCCCCGCCCATTTTGTTCTGCCAGTGGTGACTCAACCTCCCGTTGCTCACCAGCTCCAAATGAAAACAAATGGCTTCTGCAACTCACCTTATGCCATAGTCCTATAAACTTGTGTTTTTATAGCATTAGACAACTACTGATACGTTTTCAGTCACGTGGACAAATCATACACTATATGGCCAAAAGTTTGTGGACACCTGATCATCACCCCCACATGTGCTTTTTGAACATTCCATTCCACCATTCCAGATTTAGTCCCCTCTTTGTTGTTGTAATACCCTCCACTCTTCTGGGAAGGGTTTCCACTAGATTTTGGAACATGGCTGTGAGGATTGGTGCTCATTCAACCACTAGAGCATTAATGAGGTCAGGCACTGATTTTGGACGATGTTGGACTGATGTTGCAGTCAATGATGTTTCAATTCATCCCAAAGGTGTTCAGAGGGGTTGAGGTCAGGGCTCGTTGTAGGACACTCAAGTTCTTCCAGTCCAATGTTGTTAAACCGTGTCTTCATGGAGCTCACTTTGTGCACAGCGGCATTGTCATGCTGGAACAGGTTTGGGCCTCTTAGTTCCAGTGAAGGGAAACTGTAACGCTACAGCATACAAAGACATCCTATACAATTGTGTGCTTCCAATTTGGCAACAGTTTGGGGAAGAACCACATGTAGGTGTGATCAAGTGTCAACAAAGGTTTGGCCATATAGTGTATGTTTTGGTAAAATGTGGTAGCTTTATAATTTGGCTTAATTTAATTATGACAAGATAAATTTGATAGTTCATCTTAAACAAAATCTTTCTGCAACCTCTCTGTCTTTTTTCTTACATCCTTAAGCCTATGAATCTCTATTCCTAATGCTTTTTTGTCCATCTCTTTCACTTTCTCTCAGGAAAATCCAAACCAACTCATCCGCAGCACTCGTGCAAACCCGCCTCCTCCAAAACCTCCACCTTCTCCAATCCAAGCCAAGCCTCCTTTATCACAGGACCTACCTCCACCCTCTCCTCCGCCACAGGCCTCACCTTGTCTTATACAAGCCAAGCTTCACCATCCAACACCGCCCACACCTTCTCCACCACAAACCCCATCTTATTGAACACAGACTCTGCCTCGTCCATCAACGGACTCACTATCACCGCCTTTAACAAGGGGCTTGCACCATCCCATAGAACCTTGAATCGAACCAACGGCCGCCGAGCTGCTGTTCCTGTATATCCGCCCTCTGCCCCACCCAGAGGCAGACATGAAGTCCTGCGTCCTGTGTTGATTTCGTTTCCTCCTCCTCAGTTCCCATCCTTGTGTCCAGAATCTGCTCCGGTCAAGATCAAAACCCCTCTGTTGTACCAAAACTGGAGGAACTGTTCACGCCCTGCCCCACTGACACACACACGATTCGGGAGCAGCATACGCCCGTGGCTCTGACACACACACACACACACACATATACAGTATATGTGTATATATATATATATATATATATATATATGTATATATATATATATATATATATATATATATATATATATATATATATCTGGTTCCTCTCAAGGTTTCTTCCTCTTAACATCTTAGGGAGTTTTTCCTTGCCACCGTCGCCACCGGCTTGCTCAATTTAAATTTGCACATTTAAAATCTGTATACCGTGTTTATATGTTTCTGTAAAGCTGCTTTGAGACAGTGTCCATTGTAAAAAGCACTATACAAATAAAATTTCATTGAATTGAATTGAATATATGTAATTTTGTTTGTTTGGTTTTTTTTTTTTTGGGGCCGCCAACCCCTCCCCTCCTGCCCACACTTTGAAGGAGCATTAACACTTTATTTTATTTTCTTCATGTTTTCATATGTGTTGTACTTTGTATTTAAAGGTTAGTGGGTGCAGGACATGGAGAGGACAGTTATAAGACAAAGTAGTAGACAAGATAAGACAACAGTGGATGTGATTGGGATATGGTACTTATCAAAGCGATGGGTTGGGGGGGTATGTGTGTAATATTTGAAATGTCAGTTGAGTTAATCAATATGTATAACACTGACTTTGGATTCTATGTGTGTTATATGCATGTATGTTTAGTTTAATTATGTGTATATGTATATATATAACTCCATATAATACTGCCAAAAGTATTGCCTTTGTCTCTTCTTGTGTTTCCGCTCAACAACCAAATGACATTCTATTTTTGTATAATAATTATTAATACCTGTTTTATTCTCTAGGCTGAAACCCGTGTAGCAGAATTAAACCTTTGACACAGCTGCATGTTTTTGAAATGCCTTTATTAGCACAGGGACATTATGAACATTAATATGGTGAGTGAAGGACACAGGTGAGTTACACTTTGCTTACTGTATTTTCCAGAATGTGAGACACTTTTCTTTGTCCTTTTTCATTCATGTCGACAAAGTTGAGAGTCAAGCATTTGCTGCCCATGTATGCCTGCCACACTGAGCCTTGGTTGCAGTGAGTTTTGATTAGAAAAAATTTCCATTTTACACAAGTTGGTTGTGACACAGTACATAATTAGCGCTGGTAAAATCTGCAGACCAATCCTCGGTGGTGCCGAAATTGGGAAAAATGGTAACCGCAGCTTAATCTTGCCTCAGGTTTTATTATAATATTAAAACATATTTTAAACAAAAATAACAGTGAATGACTTCCGCAGTAGGTTATATATAGTATTTTTAACATTTCTTTTCAATCAGACTTTAAAAACAGCTGGACATGCCACACCCACAAGTCGCTACACGCCCATACGATACAAACCTTAAACAAAAGGTTACACTGTAAAGTAACGTTTATCATTTTTACATTAGCTTAGTTGCCCATTGCTGCTTAGCTTAGTTGTTAGGTGTACAGTAGTGGTTACACACAAGTTCGTAGAAAGGTATGTTACTTTTACACTAACGTCACATTGAAAATCCCATAGAGACGCTACATGAGGACTTACTGGAAAGGATGTTCTTGTAGAATAATTAATAGCATGGTAATGTCTGAATTTGGGAAATTCAGAGTTTCTGCCGTGGTCAAAGGATTTCAGCTCTATACATCCGTAATCTCCAATTTACAAACCACGTCACCATTAGTTTAGAGCAGGTGAAAAATGTAGCTTACCGTCTCCAAACAAAATGTCGTTTAGCTAATTTCTCAGTGTGTCATCTTGCAATTACTGTAAGACACGTACCAAATCAAATCAGGACTGTATCAAAACTTTCAGCTCAGGAAACAATACTGAACTATGGCAACACTAACGGGACAAACACTACACCAGACTTTACCAGTAGGGGGCTCTTAAAGAAGTTCAGTTTATAAGACGGATATAATTTTTTTTTTTTAAAAATAACGTGCTACATTAATGTTTTTCTCAAGGGAGAATTTTAGGGGGTTGTTGGGGAAGAGTGGGTCTGACACCAGGAAACAACTTATAGCCCCAAAAATAGGATACTTTAATCATGTGCAAGCGGTTCTCTAACGGAACCTGGCGGACTCAACATTTCACCCACTTAACCACGTTAGGTTTCATATTTTTAAACGGAAATTACAGCGTAAATTACAGCGTTGTTTTGTATCGAGGCTCGCGTTAACACACCGAGACTTTCAGAACAACCGCAATGGTGTAACGGTGCACCACAATGGTGTAACGGTGCACCACAATGGTGTAATGTGATTATGACATCAGACATGAAAAAAGTGTGTCTTCACTGACATCAACATGATGGTACCAGAGTAATACACAGCTCAAACACATTGTGGTTGTGTGTCTGTTGGCTTAAAAATGAGTGTAATTGTGTGTGTTTTGTCCAAGGCATGCTTCAGGGAGCGCCTAGAGACGGTCAAAGTTCAAAGAGCTACAGGTGAAGCTTCACCCATAATTCATCTCTTCATCTTCACTTCACTTCATTCATCTCTTCATTTGCACTTTCCTGGTTTTGGATCGTTTGTTTCTCCTTGGCCGTACAGAGCTAATTGTTTTTATTTACATGTCCTGCCGGTGATCGTAGTCGAGCTGCACCGTCATTGGTGGGGCAGCTCAGGGGCGGGCTTCTTTTTCAGAGTGTCTATGATGGACTGGACGCCGCGCTTCACACTGGTAGTTACGCGGCGGGTCACGGAGTCCGAAGAAGATGGAGAGGAACAGGTGGAGGGCTTCTGAGAGGAAGAGTGAGAGACCAGGCATTTCTGATAGCGCAGCTGGTAAAGAGAGAGAAAGAAAGGAGGAAGCAGAAAGAAAGGATTGAGAGAGAGAGAGAGATTCCGAGCAGGAGGTTAGTCTTGTAGCTCCAGCTCAGCAGACACTACGTTCAGGGCGATCTAAAATGGCCTTGTGTGTCATAAATATTAGCGCCCTATACACTTGATATTTTATTATAAACCTATTACACATATATCCCAAAGGAGCAACAGCTATTTAAATACTGCTGAACCATCAAATTCGGCCAAAATTAGAAGCTCTAGGTGCTAAATGAGACAAAAATGATTCCCAAACATGCTTGAGCTGCCTTCTGATTAAAATGTATTCAAGTGGGTGTGTGATGGCTGGGACGATATATCAGTGTCACAGTACAGCACAATATAAACAACAGAAATGATGATGTCATACAGAAATGTGTGTGTGTGTTTGAGGTTTACCACGCAGGCAGACTGCACAGCTTCGGACACGCTCCCTGCGTTGGGCTCACACCAGAACACGTGACACTGGAAGTGCTGGTTGCCCGTGTCCATGATGAAGGCGAACGTGTGCACGTCATGGCCGACGCCCATAAACGACAGGAAACGCACGCGACACTCCACCAGCACTTCCTCCTCCTCCTCCTGCACACATATACATACACACACACACACACACACACACACGCTGGAGTGAGTTGCTGTGTTCGTTTCATCTTTACCTTTTCTGTCCCTTTCTTGCCTATTTGTTATTTCTCTCTTTAAGGCCTGTAAACAACAAGAAGTACAATCGACATTTATTCAGCACTCCCCCTTCCCTCTCCTAAACACACACACACACACACACACACTAGGATAATGGCTGTGGATGAAGAAATTGACCTTCTCTTTGATAACGCTGACTGTTGCATCTTCCACATTCAGCAGCACTGCGGTCCAGTCATCCTTCCCCGTGGACGACAGCAGACTGTCAATCGCTCCATTTATAATGTCCATCCCTGAGAGAGAGAGAGAGAGAGAGAGTGTGTAAATAGGGTTCCCACGGGTCATGTAATTTCTGGAATGTCATGGAATTTTAATAAAAGTCTATTCCAGTCATGGAAAGTCAAGGAATTTTATAATTTTGGGGTCGAAGTCAGGGAATATCAGGGAATTTTGTTTGTAAATTTTTTAAATGTATTAGCTAAAAAGTGATTCTAGATCATTACGTGGCTCTGTACATCTTCTGTGACACCTTTCAACGTAGTATCCTGCATCTAGTGTTAACAAAGGCAAACATGCCTGGAAAATGTCCATTTAAAGACATGTGGCTTGAAAATTTAGACTTTACAGACTGGGTTGTAAAAGTTGATGACAGAAAAGCTATATGTAAAGTTTGCAGAACTACGGTCGAGATTTCAAATACGGGAGACGGGGCCCTTCGCACCCACATGAACGGTAAGAAGCATATTGCCGACTGGAGCATCACCTTCAACTTCTAACATTACCCAAGTGCCTATCACTGCTCTTCTCCAGCCGACACCAAGAGAAATGCAGTCGAATGATGCAGTCGAATGAAACCACGTCCAGCCTCAACAGTAATGACTGCAGAATGAGACACAGTGGAGTACATCTTGGCTTAGCACCAGCAAAGACCCTGGAGGCTGAAATCTTGTGGTGTCTGAAGCTTACTGAGTCCCACTGGTCGTACAGTTCATCAGAACAAAGTGCTACATACCTACTCTTTATCATCAGCTCTATTAGTGTATGTCTGGTGTAGCATTAGTGATCACCGACCTTGTAAAATATGGCAAAGTTAGTTGCTAGCTGCGAGCTAACGTTAGTTACATCTAACGTACTAACGTTACTATCCTTAGCTAACACTAGAAAAATGGTAGCCTCTGCAACTGTCTTTCGTCATGCAACATTAGAGATTTCATTTCTTTAGATATTGGTGCAATCCCAGGGAAGATGTACTAGTCAGTATAGTTAGTGTGGCCGTTATACCATCAAATGTCAGGTTTTGTAATGGAAGTAATGTGAGAGCAGCAGATACTTTTTCATCAGTGTTAACCTTAAACTCATCCTCTCTGGCTCGCGAGCAATTAGTCGTTTCTTACATGGTGTGTTAAGACCATAGACTGTACGGTTAAGACGCATTGTTGTTGCGTTATGAAATTGGGATGAATGTAAATCCTCAGATATTCAGCTATGTTAGTAACAAAGAACAAAATATAACGAATTATATAGATTCTTTATTAATATAATATACCAGTCAGCGATTGCTTCAGCAAAGTGGATATAGCCTGTGAGCCAGCATGTCTACATCATGTGCAGAGAAATACATTATTACAAATGCAGTTAGTAGAACTAAGTATGCTAATATACTAATAAATGAGTCTTTATTGGTCACAGCACAGTGAAATTCTTTTCTTCACATACCCCAGCATGTCAGGAAGTTGGGGTCAGAGTGCAGGGTCAGCCATGATACAGCAGAGAGAGGGTTAAGGGTCTTGCTCAAAGGCCCAACAGTGGCAGCTTGGCAGAGCCAGGGCTTGAACCCCCGACCTTCTGCTCAGTAACCCAAAGTAACCGCTAAGCCATCACTGCCCACTGCCCAATAATATGGCATTATCTTAGACATGATGAAATGCCATTAACAAGATGCCGGCTGTGGCTCAGGTGGTAGAGTGGGTTGTCCACTAATTGTAGGGTTGGCGGTTTGATTTGCAGCCCGCATGATTCCACATGCCGAAGTGTCCTTGGGCAAGACACTCAACCCCAAGTTGCTCCCGATGGCAAGTTAGCGCCTTGCACAGCAGCTCTGCTACCGTGTGTGTGTGTGTGTGTGTGTGTGTGTGAATGGGTGAATGAGACACAGTGTAAAGTGCTTTGTAGAACTGCTAAGGTTAAAAAAAAGCGCTATATAGGTGCAGACCATTTATCAAAATATTTTGGAAGGCGATTGTCATTTTCATATTGATAACTTGATCCTTCCTTCATTAATCATATCTACAAAGACATCAACTAGGATGCATAATGAAACTTATAATTGAGTTGATGAGACAGTTGCAATTTGATTATTTATTAATGCATTTTGCAAGCACTTTCATCTAAAGTGATTACTGATTACTACATTGGATTGCAGTTAAATAGATTTTATGGGAAAATATGTGAAGTCTATGTTTGGAGAATATAAATACATTACAGCTTTGTCCATTTCTTTTCTTTTACAGGGTCTCTGTTCAAAAGAATGTTCCCACATAGCGCCATTGCCAGCAGTTTTCAATGTGGAGGGACTAAATCCTCTTATTTGACCATTTTTGGCATAGCACCATACTGCAAATCACTGCTGATGGACAGGATCAAGTCTCTGAAGAATGGATATGTTTTGCTGTTTGATTAAAGCTTGAACAGGAAGACCCAAACAAATCAAATGGACATTCATTTAAGATTTCGAGACAATGATGCTGTCGCTACATGCTATTTCAATTCTGAATTCATGGGCCACTCTACAGCAAAGGACATGGTGGAAGACTTCCACAAGTCAACAGAGGGGTTAAGTTATAAAGATCTTGTGCAGCTGTCAATGTATGGACCTATTGTCAATTTTAAATTCCAGGACCTTATACAAGCTGAACTTGAGCGAGATGTCAATACTGTGCTACTGAATGTAGGAAGCTATGGCCTGCATAGTTTGCATGGGGCATTTAAAAAGGGTGCAGATTAGAGATGCACCGATGTAAAGGCAATTTTTCACGCTATGGGCCGATAGTTTAAAAACATCCGATGACCAGGGCCGATTATATTCTGTCAATCAAAAGAGGGCAGGAAAACACATCGGTTTCATGCTGTGTGTAAAGCTCTGCACTGCTAAAATTTTACATCGGAAGCTGCAGCAGTGAAGCAGGAGTTTCGCATCAAGTCAAATTTTTTTTTTTGCCTCACTGTTCGAGCTGCTCGCGCTGAATTAAAGGGCCAGTACACCGTTGAAAGATTTAAATGAAGATGAGTTGAAAAAAAAGGTATATATTGAACAGAAAAATATATTTGTAGAGTAGTATATTTCATATCCAGTTAATGTTAATATATATATATATATAAAGTTGATATTCTATATTACCAGATTGATGTCAGTGATGAAGTAGAAATGCTTTTGCTTGTGGTGAGTGAATGTGAGACTAACGGGAGGTTTTTAAGAATTCAGTCAATTAATTCTGTTAATATGATTCAATAACATTCAATAAGATAAGAAATCTTACTTTGATCTTCAGAATTTAGTTCATGTGTTAATGTTAATTAGAGCAATGTGTTTTCTGTTTATGAGACCAGTTACGCCTGCAAAGTTGGCCTTTCACTTGTCATTTTCAAAAGAGGTTGTGCCTTTCTTGAATCTATATCAAACAGACAGACCTATGATTCCCTTTCTGGGTGCAGATCTTTCTAATGTTATAAAGTCAATTATGGGGCACTTTATAGTGTCTGATGTCATTGCAAACTCAGTATCAAAGTTGATGTCGATAGATGTTACAGACAAAAACTATCTCACTCCTGCAAATAGAGTTGATGTTGGTTTCTCTGCTGACAAAATATTGAAGGATCTTGTGGTTTCAAAGAAAATCAGTGAGAGTTGGTGTTCAGGATGGATTATAGAAAGTGCCTACAGACTCTTGCAGGGAAATTACAAGAGAAGTCCCCACTACATTACACTTTAGTGCGTAACATGGATTCCTTAGATCCTAGGAGGATGGCAGCTGGAAATGCCTTAAAAAATTGAAAAGAATTCTCAAACTTCTGACTGAGACCAATCGAGTTGATGAGAATGACTCTGATGATATTCTGAAACAGTACAGGATGTTTATTAATGAGGCTGTAGCAAACAGAACGGCTGATTTCATCAACTTTGATCCTGTCACAGGTCGGGTACAGTACATACCCTTTTCTACTAAATGATGGCAGGAGAGAAAGCCTATGAAAAACTGGAATACTGGGGCACTTCTGAAATTGCTCTCGCATGGAAATGCATCTGTGGAAAGAGGCTTTTCAGTCAATAGACAAACTGAGATGGAAAACATGAGGGAACACACATACAGTGCACAGAGTCTTGTCTGTGACCATTTGAGGTCCATATGTGGCATTGACAACTTTGTACTAACTAGTGCTTTACTTAAACCCACATCCTCTGCAAGACAGCGATACCGCTCTCATCTTGAGGAACAGAAAAAATTGAAAGGGGCAGAAAAATTAAACATAAAACGGAAGGCTCTTTGTGATGAGATTGATGACCTAAAGAAAAAGACTTCAGAGAGATGCTTCATCCATGGAGCAATCTGCAGATGAATTTGCATTAAAGGCAGAACATGTAGGGAATCTTACATTCATTGCCAAGTCAAACAGTCTAAGACAGTCTGCAAAAAATAAATGTGAAGAAATTAAAAGACTAAACGAGGAACTTGATGAAAAACAGAAAATCTTTCAGAGCATTTAACCTCTAAAATCATTATGCTTAAATGAAAACTTTGGTATTTTTCAACCTGGGCCCCCTGCGCCCAACATTTCATTCAGAACATGTACCAATCAAAATTTCCCGTGTTGAATAAATGCCAAACAACTGCGAGGCAAAATAGCTACAAAATGCATTCTACAGGGCCAAGCTACACCGTAAAAAAGGATAATATATTTACCTCAATAACTGTAAAGAAGCGGTAGAAAATTACCATTTCGGCAGGTTGTCCCAGCTTTGTAGTTCCTTTTGTTGTTATGATGTTAAGTCCATTGTAATCGATGGGCACTCATTACAATGCATGAGCTGTATACATTACTAAAAACCCTCCATTGACAGTAGATTACAATGCACTGAATGCCAGAAATGGTTAGAAGTTACAAGCTGGGACAACCTGTCGAAATGGTCATTTCCTACCGCTTCTTTACAGTTATTGAGGTAAATATAATGTCCTATTTTATGATGGCGCTTGGCCCGTAGAATTCATTTTGTAGCTATTTTGCCTCGCGGTTGTTTGGCATTTACTCAACACAGGAGAAATTTTGATTTGTACTTGTGCTGAATAAAATGTCTGTTAACCAAGAAATGTAGCTTACAGATTTAATGGTTTAAAATAGTTCTTTTTTTTTCTGCTCAGTAAATTCCAGGCAGTGCATTGTACCATTCTTCATACAGTAGGTCATGGAAACCCAAGATTTTGGTCATGGAAAGTCATGGAATTTTACATTTGACTTAAAGTGGGAACCCTGACTATGTTTATACAAATACATTTGTGTGTGTGTGTGTGTGTGTGTGTGTTACCTATGGGACGAGACACAGAGGTCATTCCCAGGTACAGAACATGGAAGCTCTGCTGTAGTTCGGTCTTTGGTGTGGGAAAGTCTACTGAGAGAAAACACACACATGAGGCTGAGAACATTACAGAGCTACAGAAAGTACTTTTTTACTGAAAGAAGGACAAAAGATAGAAAATGAGAAACTGGTCAAAAGAACAAAATGTTTTTTAAAAGACTGAAGTAAAAAAAAAAATAGAAAGAAAGAATAATCAAAATTAAGGAAGCAAAAGAGAAACAAACTAGAAAACTGTGCAAAATAAAAAGAATAAACAATGAAATACAATGGAAAATAAAATATACGATAAAATACAATGAAATAAAAAACAAAAATATGAAAGAATGGATGGATGATACAGGTAATAAAGATCAAAATAAATCTTACAAAGAAAATGCAAGGAAGAAAAAGAAATGCTGAAAAGAAAGAAAGAAAGAAAGAAAGGTTTAAAAAAAACCAAGTAAAAGAAATAAAGAAAAAATGAAAAAGGAACAATGACGGGAGGAATGAACTGAAAGAAAGGCAGATCGACAATAAAGAAATAAAGCCATAAAAAAGAACATCTAAAGGAAAATGCAGCTAGGAGGAATAAACAAAACACACAAACACACAAGACTGAGGTAAAAAGAAAGAACAATCCAACAAAGGAATAAAATATCAACATGAAGAAAGGAAAGTAAGGAAAGGTTCCAAGGAAGGAAAAAAAAGACTGGCAAAAAGAACAAAATCTTAAGAAAAACCTTAAGTAAAAAAAAGAAGAAAGAACAAAAGAGACAGAGTTAAAAAGAAATGATGAACAAAAAGAAAGGGAGCTCTAGAGTTATGTTTGTGAGTGTTTAGCGGTTAGCTAATTTCCTGAGGAACTTTACTCTTTTAAAAGTACATGCTTCACTGTTCATGTGGTGCCGTTACCTTGTAGTGGGACGTCGATGCTGGTCAGAGACGAGCCGCTCACCGTTTTACCGTTCTTCTTCTCCGCCATAATCTGGAGGAATACAGCGCAGAAGTCTCAGATTACCCCTAATAACAACACTTCACACAAGTAAACACCTGGATCATCTATCTTACACCTGGTGGCGTTTAATGTAAATTTTATATATATTTATATATATATATATATATATATATATATATATATATATATATATATATATATATATATATATATATACACACTGGAGACTCCTTCCATAAACAATAACACATTGGAATGAGTGCGCTAATATAAACCTACTCCTACTGAAGTTTGCTTTAATACAGTATATTGCAAGGTATATTATGATTGTAACGATTAGCATATGCCGAGAAATGAGAAATAAAATAAAGTGATTGTTATAAGTCTGTGAAGCGCTTTGAAAAATTACAAGTCGTACCTTTAAATCTGACCAAAAATACATTTTAGAATCACATCAAGGCCATCATTCACACCCCCCCACAGGACACTTATTTAGTTTCGTCAGAACACAGACAGTGTCTCACCCTGGAGCAGATCTGGTTCAGGCTGGCAGCGATGGCTTCTGCAGGACTGTCACACTGGAACACGTGACATTTCAGCACATGTGTGTTTTTATCCCGAGCCACGTATGCAAAATCCCTAAAAAAAAAAAAAGAAAAAAAAGGGCAAACAAACAGATGCTAAAAAATTCAGATCAGTCCAACTCCTCTGACGCCGCATAGCAGCATTATATAAGCACAATGCAAGAAATAAAAGGGCTGGCTGTCAATAATGAAGAGCAAGAAGAAACCAAACAGCGCATATTCACGAGTCTTGTGAAACTTATACTGAAACTTCATATAGACATTTAATTTATTTGGTTTCTCACTTTGATGATCAAAGGGAGAAAAATTCTGCAAAAGAACATTCAATTCTTGCGCATCAAAAGCTATCCGCTCTAAATATAACCACAAACATGGATGTGAAATGAGGATACGAAGTGAACCGGGTGCACTCAGGGATTACACACACCACTACCTTACAGAATGTGACTATCTTTTCTCCTTTATTCTCTCTCTGTGCTCGAAATACAGCAACCGCATCCACCAACAGTGCTCTTGACTCCAACAGAGCTCTTCACTCCTTTCTGAAGCTGTACACTAAATTCTGGTAGATGAATCCTTGTTAGAACAGATTTCTATGCATTTGATTGTTTAATAGTGTAATAGAGACACTAGTTAGACATGAATTGTGGGGCAGAGTGAATGAGATGCATAAATTCATTTGAGAAGTTGCAGAATATAAGATGGTAAGATGGAAGGTAGGATGCAGAAGTCAGAAGTTTTTTCAAATATCCCTAAAGTTTATTGTAGAGGTGTGTGTAGGATCTGTTCCCATAGAATGTTTGACTGTTCTCCTCTCTCCCACAGAAAGGTTGATTAGTCCTGCCCTTTGCTACATAAAGTTTGATAATTCCCCCCTCTAGAACAGGTTTGACCAATCCTGCCTGCTGCTGCAGAATGTTTGAACATTCCCCCTCCCTACTACAGAAGGTTTGACCAACCCTGTCTTCACCTGCAGAAAGTCTGTCCAAGCCTGCCCTCTACCACAGAAGCTTTGACCAATCTAACCGTCTCTCATAGAAGGTTCAAGCAGATGGTTTGCAGAAGGTTTAACCTAATCTTGAACTCTCCCACAGAAGGTTTGTCCAGTCCTTCCCTCTCCGACAGAAAGGTTGTCCAGTCCTTCCCTCTCCGACAGAAAGGTTGTCCAGTCCTTCCCTCTCCCACAGAAAGGTTGTCCAGTCCTTCCCTCTCCCACAGAAAGTGTGTCCAGTCCTTCCCTCTCCCACAAAAAGTGTGTCCAGTCCTTCCCTCTCCCACAGAAAGGTTGTCCAGTCCTTCCCTCTCCCACAGAAAGTGTGTTGTCCTTCCCTCTCCCACAGAAAGTGTGTCCAGTCCTTCCCTCTCCCACAAAAAGTGTCCAGTCCTTCCCTCTCCCACAGAAAGGTTGTCCAGTCCTTCCCTCTCCCACAGAAAGTGTGTCGTCCTTCCCTCTCCCACAGAAAGTGTGTCGTCCTTCCCTCTCCCACAGAAAGTGTGTCCAGTCCTTCCCTCTCCCACAGAAAGTGTGTCCAGTCCTTCCCTCTCCCACAGAAGGTTTGTCCAGTCCTGCCCTCTCCTGCAGAAAGTTTGATCTTTGCCCTAATCCCACAGAATGTTTGGCAATCCTGTACTTTCCTGCTGAAAGTTTGACCAATCCCACCCTCTTTCACAGAAGCTTTAACCAATATCACCCTCTCCTGCAGATATTTTGGCCAATTCCACCTATTCCCGGCGAAAATTTGACTAATCCCACTCTCTCCCACATAAAGTTTGACCTCCCACTCCCACAAATTTTTTGTTGTGTCCTACAGGATCCCAGTCCTGATGCATTCCTCTAGTTTACACAATGGTTCACTATGATACTTAATCATAACTATAGTTATTTTGTTAATTCACTCTAATAGCATAGTTAATTAATTAATACCACTCCCCTTGGTGGTATCGTACCTTTGCTCATTCTACTCTTCCTAACCCTGACATTACCATGATTAGCCAGAATATTGTTCTAAGTTAGTATTGATGGCAGAATATTGAATAGACTGTCCTAAATATGTATTTAGTAACATACTCTGTGGCACATTAAATGTAAGCAGAATAGAGCTACATTTCCCAATGAATAGACCTTCAAACACGAATAACAAAATAAATGATCAATTATTTAAACGGTAAAATAAAATATGTATGGAGCGAGCGTGTAGTGAAGCATTTGTAATGGGAAAGGCTGTTGAATACTGAAGAAATCTTGGTACAAGAGCCACTCTGAGACTTATGGAAAGGTAACAAAAAGGACTATTTAAAATACATTTAAAATTTAAGTAAGGAAATAAGGAAAAACACAACAGGGTGCACCCCAAAAATTACAATATCGTGGAAAAGTTAGGTTTTTCCATAATTGAATTCAAAAAGTAGAATTTTCATATATTCTAGATGCATTACACATAAAGTGAAATATATATATTTCACCTTTTTTTTACAGCTCATAGAAATAAAAAATCCAGTATCTCAATATTAGAATAAAGAATTTATAATACAGAAATGTCTGTTTTACTTGTATTCTCTCATTTGTAAGTCACTGTGGATAAAAGTGTCTACTAAATGAATAAATGTAAATGTAAATGTCGACCTTCTGAAAAGTATGTTAATTTATGCACTCAATACTTGGTCCGTGCTTTAATCCTTTTGCACAAATTACTGCATCAATGTGGCGTGGCATGGAGGCAATCAGCCTGTGGCACTGCTGAGGTGTTTTGGAAGCCCAGGTTGCTTTGATAGCGGCCTTCAGCTCATCTGTATTGTTGGTCTGGTGTCTCTCATAGATTCTGTATGGGGTTCAGGTCAGGCGAGTTGGCTGGCCAATCAAGCACAGTAATACCATGGTCTGCAAACCAGTTACTTGTAGACTGGTAGACGCTGCATTGACTCTTGACTTGAAAAAACACAGTGGACCAACACCAGCAGATGACATGGCACCCCAAATCATCACTGACTGTGGAAACTTCACACTGGACTTCAAGCAACTTGGATTCTGTGTCTCTCCACTCTTCCTCCGGACTCTAGGACCTTGATTTCCAAATGAAATTCAAAATTAACTTTCATCTTCCCCATGATTGTGGTTGTGTGTACTGAACCAGACTGAGAGATTAAAGGCTCAGGAAACCTTTACAGGTGGTTTGAGTTAATTATCTGATTAGAGCTCTTCTCAGGTCAACATTTCTGTATTATAAATTCTTTATTCTAATATTCTGAGATACTGGATTTTTGATCTCCATGAGCTGTAATCCGTAATCATCAAGATTAAAACAAAAAAAGGCCTTAATGACTTTCCTGTATCGGAAAACAAAAAAAGGCATCTTAATGACTTTCCTGTATCGGAAAACTGACTGTTACAAAGCACTGACACTGGAGACTCCTTCCATAAATCTTAAACAGATCTGAGAATACAACAGTGCTGTAGCATAAGAAGAAATAAATAATACAAGAACAGAGAGTCAACTGTTCACCTGAGCGTGAACTTAAGCGAAGCTGCTGATTGGTCAGCTGCTATAATAACCATTATGACATCATAGCTGGAAATATTTTGGATTGGCAAGTGTAAAGTTTCTTCCCAACAGAACTCTCCAGAGTACGTGCAATAATGAAGAGGGAACACACAGCCAAGCTAAACACGTCAAATTCAGTAGACTTCAAAGCATGCGCTGAATTATGGAATATCTGGAGGAGGCAGAGTTGCCTCACAGAGTGGAGTGGAAAACTAACCTAAATACACAGCGGGAACAAGAAAGATCCATCTTGTTGACGGTACAAAGTGCGTGTGTGTGTGTGTGTGTGTGTGTGCGTGCAAGATGACTGACACACTGCAGTACCACCTACCCTGGAGCAATGCAAGCTGGGAACTTCAGTCCAGGTAGATAGAGGGCGGAGAAACGCAAGATGCAGCAGATGCTATTATTATACTCTGTGTGTGTGTGTGTGTGTGTGTGTGTGTGTGTGTGTGTGTGTGTGTGTGTGTGTCTGTGTGTGTGTATGTGTGTGTGTAAGTGTGAAGACCTTGGCTTTATCACTACAACATCCAGCTATATTTATGACTTTTACCCACCATATTTTTTTTAAATTGTACAGACAAATTTAGAGTCAATAGTCCAGTGTGTGTATGAGATTTACATGACTCTGGACTGTGAAGAAGCCTGTTTTCTTGTTTCAGAAAGTTGTGTTTTTTTCAAGCTTGTGTTATAGAGACAGACTGTAATCTGAGCGAGAGAGAGAGCGCATACGTGTGTGTGTGTGTGTGTAAACTGAGATCTCTATCTGTTTACGTTCCATTACTGCACTTCCACAGGGACACACTCTCATTACCCGACTACACACTTCGGGTATTTGACGAGGAGAACACACACACACACACACACACACACACACACTACACATTCACACTGCATTGCTCGGTAAAGATCCTACTGAGATGCATTACATTACATGAACCATATGTAGGTGAAGAATCTAATTAGAGGCAACGATAAGAGAGGAGAAGAGAGAAAGTGCATGGATTTCATTTTCATGTTAAACAGCATAATCTCTCCTGTATGATAAGATTCTCTAAAAGTTCCGTAAGAGTGTATGAGAATGCAAGTAGAATCCTGATATCTCAAATTCGTACCATTTCTGTAAGGATTAAAACACTTGGGGGGCATAGCATATGCCCCCCTCATGTTATAGCAGCTATAAAGAGTCCGAACAAGAGTGGACAATCAGGTGGAGAGGAAAAGGAGGAGTGGAGGGCACTGAGAAGGAAGCAGATAAAGAGACAGAGAGAATGAGGAAAAGAGGGGAAAGGAGAAGTAGAAATAAATGAGATGTAAGAAGAGAAATATGGAAGGAAGGAGAAGAAAGAGGAAAAAGTGGGAAAGGGAAGCAAAGAGAGGAGATGTGAAGAAAATTATAAAAGAATACAGAAAAAAGCATGGGAGATAGGCAAAGGAAAGAGGAAGGGAGAGGGATTTGTGTATGAATAAAAGAAGGAAACGGGGAAGGGAAGAAAAAAATATACAGGAAAATGAGAAAAGCATAAGGAGGAAGAGAGGAGAAGGGAGCATGGGAGATGAAGAGCCAAGGAAAGAGAGGAAGGAGGGAAAAAAACAAACCGGAGGGGAAATGAGTGAAATAGGAACAAGGACGAACAGAGGGAGATTAGATGAGGGGGAGGGAATTCAGAGGGAGATTAATGGAGAGGAAAAGAGGGGAGTATTGGAGAGAAAGAAAGGAGTGACATTTGAGATGAACAGAACAAGAAAGAGGAAATGGAGAATAACAAAAGAACAGCAGTGGCTTAGTTGTGAACGATTGAGCAATTTTTCTTCGTTTGGGTGTAGTGTGTGCGTGTGTGTGTGTGTGTGTGTGTGCGTGTGACTGGACTTCAATCAGGCAGGCCTAATAATCAATCGCAGAGTTGCATTTATTTAAGCGAGTTTGCCTTTGAGTCATCTCATCAATCATCATCTGCACTCGTTTATCCTCTTCGTTCGTTTATTTCACTTGGTGTTCTGTTCACTTGTCTGCAGAAATGAAAAAGGACAGCGAGCCTCGAACCTAAAGCGCAGACACTAAAAACACAATTTGTCACTGCTACATAAATTATGTAATAATGTTCTGTCTAAAAATAAATAATCGCACTGCAACACTCGGTAATGAACAGAGTACAATACAGTGAAGTATATAAAGTACACAGCGAGAAAGGGATTTGCATATGAATAATCAAATAAGAAGAAAAGAAAGAATAGAAGGAAGAAGGGAATGGAGAAGAGAATCACAATAGGAGGAAGAAAAAAAGTGACGACAAGGATGAAGGACAGAGAGGGGTAAAGGAAAATAAGTGGAAGAAAAGGAGGCGAGGAACAGAAGATAAAGCAAAAGGGGTTAAAAGAAAATGATGAGGAAAGGAGAGAATGAGGAAGATGAGGACAGGACAGGAAGACGTGTTGGAGAATGAAGGAAGAAAAGAAGAAAGCAGAAAAATGTTAGGACATGGGGAGGAAAATGAGGGGAAGAAAAAGAGGAAGAAGAGCACAGAACAGGAAAACATAGTGGAGAAAGGAGGAAAAACAGGTAAATTAAAGCTGCAGCAGCATTTTCAGGGGCCAAGCACTCAGACTCAGTGAGACTCACATTCACAGACACGCTACAATTGTTGACTAAGCAATCACAGGAGAGCAGAGCCATAACTTTAGGCAAAGGTATTTGCCAGTCTGTTATGGGAAAATGGTTTTGAATATCAGCGTTCCTTTTATAAAATTTGTTCAGACATGTCTCAAGATGATATGAGCCAAATTTGGTGAAGACTGGACAAAATCTGGGGGAGGAGTAGCAAAAAAGGCAGTTAGATATAAGCATTTTTAGCATGATATTATAACTTTTGACTACTAGGTGGCACTGTCACAAAATATGTTGCATAGCCTCAAGTCATGGTCCTAAAAATGCCTAAGTTTTGTGTCAGTGTGCAAAGTCGTTGTTGAAATACAGCCTCATTTCTTGTTTAGTGGCTTCGCTGTCAGGGCAAACCATTTGGAGTATTCAAAACTGCTCTGACGAAGATATGTGCCTAATTTAGTGATGATTAAACAAAATTTGCAGGAAGAGTAGTGAAAAAAACCCAGTTTTTGACAAAATCAAGATGGTGGAAAATCTCATCTCGTCTTGACTAAGGGAATACCGGCATGTCTGACTTTAACATTTTGGGCACATGGCTCAAAAGGTATGACCATAAACACACTTCCAAATTGGCGCTAGAGCGTTGGAAGTACTTGGCCCAAATTTGGTAAGAATGTTCCTTAGACCCTCCCCAATCAGTATGCCAAGTTTCACACCTTTTTACCAGACAGTTCTACGGACTGCCAGACACCTTAGCCAGCAGAAGAAGAACGGAATAATAATAATAAGAAAGGTAGAATAACAAGCGGATGCCTATGCACCTTCAGTGCTTGGCCCCTAATGATGGGAGGAGAGGAGAGAAATTATTGAGGAAAAGGAGAAGAAGAGGATAAAAAGAGGAAGAGGCAGGGAAGACGCAACCTCCTGGGCACTTGTGTACCAAGTATTTCCAGAGGGTAGGAATATCAAGGTCAAGGTTAGGGTTAGGGTTAAGGTTAGAGTTAAGGTTAGGTTTAGCTACAGGCTCTGTATTAGCTACAGTAATAATTATGTCAGTTGAAGGTCCTTAGAAGGAGAGTAAGTGTACGTGTGTGTGTGTGTGTGTGTGTGTGTGTGTGTGTGTGTGTGTGTGAGAGAGAGAGAGAGAGAGAGAGAGAGATAATCTGTCACGGTCGGTGGCCATTAGACTAATATCGCTGCTTAATTACCCATTAACATTGTAAAGTTGTTTACATGACACACTCATCTGCTCTCCTGTTGTCACCGCTCACCTCCCTGACTGTAAATCAGCCTGGACCTCATTACCCATGAGCACCTGCTCAGCACATTCACACTACATTACCTATATACCCTTTCTACCCAAGTTCCATGACCAGGCAAAGTCTGTGAGATGCACACAGCAAAATGGCAGAAACAGAACTGGAAAATATTGAGAATGCTCATAAAGGATTATCATGTAAATCCAAAAAATGTCGGAACATGGGAAACATGTTGTTAGCATGTCCATGACTTGCACAAATTTGCAAGTCATAGTCAGAACAGGAAGCCGATAAAAAGAGAAAGCACAGCAGTGGTCGGAAGTGGAGATAAAAGCAAATTAATTAAGGATAACCAGGGACGGCTAGTATAAATGTCCTAGCTGTCGTGGTAGCACCCAAATGGCGATGAACAGTGTTTCCCATCAGCCCCAGCACGTAACATGTCCTAACCATTATCACCCGTGTCTCATCTCAGACTGATTTAGCACCCCTATACAAATCTAGTTTGTAAGCACCTTATCATCAAGCTTTTGTTGTTTTTGTGTTTGGGGCTTCCTGTGTGCACATTAGTCTTGATCATCGTCTGCATTTTTTGCCAGAGGAGCAATGAATTGTGATATTTTCATGCCATTTTAGAGCATTATACTGTGCTTGATTGGCCAGCCAATTCGCCTGACCTGAATCCCATGGAGAATCTATGGGGTATTATCGAGAGGAAAATGAGAGACACTAGACCCAACAGTACAGATGAGCTGAAGGCCGCTATCAAAGCAACCTGGGCTTCCACAACACCTCAGCAGTGCCACATGGATTGCCTCCATGCCACGCCGCATTGATGCAGTAATTCATGCAAAAGGATTAAAGCCCTGACCAAGTACTGAGTGCATAAATTAACATACTTTTCAGAAGGTCGACATTTCTGTATAATAAATTCTTTATTTGAATATTTTGAGTTACTGGATTTTTGATTTCCATGAGCTGTAAGCCGTAATCATTAAGATTAAAACAAAAAAAGCCTTTAAATATTTCACCTTATGTGTAATGAATCTAGACTATATCAAAGTTACACTTTTTGAATTAAATTACGAAAAAAAAAAAAAAATGTGATGCAGCCTTTAACAATGTACACTGTCCCAAAGCAGCTTTACAGAAATATATAAATTCAGGATATAGACTTTAAAATGTATGAATTTATCCCTAATGAGCAAGCAGAATGTAAGGCAGAATAAAATCTCCTTCCAGAAAGCCTCAACCTATCAACAAATACAGTACACACATTTTAACTAGTTTTATTTAATTATTATTATTATTATTATTAGGGGGCCAAGCACCGAAGGCAATGCCACCCTGCTGCCCATTTGTTCATCTAGACCTTTCCTCCCGCAGTCAGAGAATTCCACCGCTGTCTGTAATAAGAACATACACATCACGAGTAAAACTACAAATCACTCTTGAATCTCTTTGCTTAAAGTTATGGCTCTGCTTTCCTGTGATTGATTAGGCAACAACTGAAGCGTCTGTGAATGTGCGGCTCACCGAGTCTGGGTGATTGGCCCCCAAAAATATATTATTTTTATTATTATTATTATTATTATTATTATTATTATTATTATTAACTGTTGTCAGAGCTGCTATTATAGAAAACACCTTCTGACCAATCAGTCAAGAATTCAAGAGCCCTGTATAATTTATAATACATATATAGTAACATCTAATATCCAGTAATATATGGGAGTCATGAAAAAAACGTCTTAAAATATTTCTTGTGTTACATTTGCCACATGATTTGGACGGTCGCTCACCGTATAAGTTTAACTTTCTATCAATGGGAATACTACATTTAGTAAAATTATAAAATAGAGGTATGTTTTTCACAGAGAAACTATGGGGTGTACAACCTTTTGCACTCAATTCTACAGATTGCACTCAATTTCATATAAGAGAATGCATTTTCACAGTAGGTCTATATTTTGCTTGACAAAAAAACGGTTAGACCAGAGGTTCTCAACCTTTTGTAACTGAAGCCCCCCGAAGCCTCCCCATCACGTGTTTATATATATATATATATATATATATATATATATATATATATATATAATATGTTTGCATATGTTTCAAAAACAAAAATGTTTTGAAAACTACTTTGAACAAGAGAACTAGGCTGTAATAACGTGTACTATTTTACACGTAAAACATGTTGCATTACATTCATCTTGCATTCTAAAAACATTTGCATACGAATGATGTAAATGTGGAGGAAGGGCGCGTCTCGTTATCCACGACATTGTTAAATCTCCGGCTCTCAGCCCCTCACTGAACAGAGCAGACACAGAGAGAGGTGAGAGTGCAGCGGGAAAGCAAGACCTCGCACTTGCAGGACAGTACTGGCCACATTTGGAAAGTTACTCAGGTTTGACCAAAAAGTCGCTATATTTGTAGCTAGGTGCTTTTTTTTTTAGCAAAAAATGTCGCTAAAGGGGTCTGAAAAGTCGCTAAGTTGACAACACTGGTCTGCACTGACAGCTAGATAAAAGGCAGTTTAAGCTCCGCCTCTCAAAAAGAAAATACAGAGGTAGAGGGAATGTTGGGTTTTTCATTTATGCACATTCTATTTGAAAAACAATAAAATACACAGAGTACACAAATGAAGCCATGTCTGTGTTAATTTTTCTTGAAAACAGTTTGCACCCCCCTTCCGATCTCTCCGCGCCACCCCGGTTTGAGAACCACTGGGTAAGACAGTTTACATGTCCACCAAACGTCTCATGTCTCTGATGTTCATTCTCTGCTACACAGGCAAAGTCCTGTGGCTATATAGAAGGATCTCTCTACCTCTAAACCCCCCCCACTCACACACAATTCTACTGACTCTACACTTTCTGAGGTCAAATTTATAGACACACTGTGAAACCGTGAATTAATTAGAGCAAGCATTAAATCAGAGAGAGAGAGAGAGAGAGAGAGAGAGAGAGAGAGAGAGCCCATGTGAGCTGAGCCATTCAATTAGAGAAAAATGGATAGAAGGAATGAAAAATGAAGAAGATAGAAGATAGAAGATTAGAAGATAACAAGGTGCTGAATTCTATGAAGTGAGGACAATGCCGTATGGGACGGATGTGGTAGAGTGATACAGAAAGAAAGAGAAAAATGAAAGCACAGAGCTCTGAGCCCAGCGAGAAACGGTGGATAGAGTGAGAAAGCGAGAGGGGAAAGACGAGAGGGAAACGAGTTCAAGAGAGATGAAAAATCAGTCGAGAGGAATCCCCTTGTCACAGTGTGTGTGTGAGAGAACAGAAAAAGGTTAATGATCTCACTGTATACTACAAGCTATACATCTTAAAAGGGCAACAGTATCAGGAATTTTAAGTGGACCCCACTGTTAAAAGGGCAACTCTGGTTGTAATACGGAAAGGAAATGAATGCGCGAACAGGGCTGAACAATTTACATTTTTTTCTGATTGATATTGCAGTTGTGACGCTCACAGACTACTTTAATAAGATCTAGGGGTGTAACACTACACTCTGGTCACAATTCAATTTGATTCACAATACTGGCTTCCCAATTTCAACTCGAGTTGATTCTCAGAATCTGAATGAAGAAAAATTGTGACCGAAAAGACTCATTTTTTAAATTCTGAATCATAAACAAGGTGCACTTTTGTCTGTATGAATCTAAATAATTCAGAAATTGCTACAAACAGAGATTTAATATCGCAAACAAAATGTACTACAGGTTCATCAAATCTTGAAAATAAATTACTAAATGTAATTTAATTTCTTTAACTTCTAAAGATTTTGATTGAATAAGCAAAGTGTCTGACTTTGAAAATGATCGACTGAAACATAATGAGCTCTGTAGCAGAAATAGAGCTCCAAAGCTGGCTAAAGTGGCCGTTTTCCGTGGCCTTTGGTTGTTTTTTTGAACGCTACTGTATAGCTCTTTCCAATCCGTTTTTGTTGTGGTTGTTGTGGTTGTTGTGGCGAAAAATGCTTGACTTAGCTGCTGCTGTTTTTTCTTCAAAGTTTGCAATGCAACTTTGTGCTTTTTTTGCGAAAAGCTACTTGAATTGGCGAAACTGCATGATGTCCTGGCCCAAATCTGGGTAAAATCTGCAGAAATTTTGAAATATTGCAAGCGCCTGCATATATTTTGAGTTTGACTGATGTTACATTCACTTCTGCGATCGCAAAATCCTGGAGGGACTGTCTTTTTAGCCGTTATAACATGGTTGTGTAACCTTATAACAAATAATGTGTGTTGGTTATTGCAATCCAGACCTCTCAGACTATCGGACATCACAAGTGCTGACCTCGTAGGCTCTCCATAAAAGAATGTGATCACATGACCAGCATGACGTCTATATATTTTGCATAGATTGGAACCTTCAGTGTTCAATCAGTGCAACTCCACAATATGCATAATTAACAGAACACTGATTTCCATGATGTGGCTCACACATAAATTGATGATGGTGATGCATCCTTAAACCCCTATTCATGCAATTATCCAATCAGCCAATCATGTAGAAGACGGCAATATATAAATCATGCAGATACGAGTCAAGAGCTTCAGTTAATGTTCACATCAAACGTCAGAATGTTGACCATTTCAGGAACAGTTTACATAGAATTGTGTGGAAAACAAGTGTGCAAGCAGAAATGAGACAAGACAAAGGAGAAGAGACAGATTGGTTTTAGTTTTTAATTATCCCTAATGAGAAAGCCAGAGGTGACGGTCGCAAGGAAAAAACTCCCTGAGACAATATGAGGAAGAAACCTTGAGAGGAACCAGATTAAAAAGGGAACCCATCCTCATTTGGGTAACACTGGATAGTGCAATTATAAATAATTACTTTCTATAACCGTGTACCAGATGTCAAAATGTACAACCAAGATTTTTGCTATAGTTTTAACATGAAGTCCGTTTTCTTGAAGCTATCAATATTGGGTTCCACGCCTGTCCGCTACACTGGGCCACTCAAATAAGCACTATTTACAACCGTGATAAGCAGAAAAGCATCTCACAACAGGTCAAACAGGTTGTAAAGAGCGGTTATATGAGTTATCATAGCCTTCCTGTCAGCTCAAAACAGTCTGGCTATCCTTCTCTGACCTTTTCATCAACAAGGCGTTACTGCCGACAGAACTGCCGACTCAATACATTGTGCATTATGACATGATTTTACGTATTGCACTGCTGCCGCGTGATTGCCTGATTGGAAAATTTCATGAATGTGCAGGTGTTCTTAATAAAGCGTACGATAAGTGTATGAGGCTATATTGGTGATGTATATCGTATCAAACATAACAACGAAGCATCATTACAATATTATCCTGTTTCCATATGAAAAAAATCAAATACACTGATACAGTCAAGTGTACCGCTGTGTATTGACTCAACAGTGATATTAAAGATTAAATCTAGTGTGGGTATAAAACTGTATTGCTTCTAATGAACTTAGGAACAATATCATCTTAAAGCTCCAGGGAAGCTACTTTTAGTATTACTTCCTAATGAGGTTAATGTTGGTCATGCAGACAGAACATGCAGTACAAATTACATTTCAATTACTTATGAATTTCCGCACGCACACCCAGCAAAATACTTCACTAAGTGCTTATGACAACTACTGTAGCACAACCTTAACACATTCTAGTTGAAACATTACATGAATTTCACCTAGATTTCTTCCCCTTCGCTGTATAGTGGGCGGGGCTAATGCCAAGTAATGCTTGAGCAACATTTCACTTCACCAATCACAAGGCTTATTCCTCTCAGCGGGGCTTTATCAAAACGATACGGTCAAGCTTGAGTGGTCTTGTTAATCTGAGTGTGAGAGTGAACTCTCTCTCTTGCTCTCTATCGTTCCTAATATCTGTCTCTCCACCATCTTTCCTCATCCACCTTTCTCGTTTTCCTGCTCTCCCCATCACTCTGCCCCTCCACTCTGATCTCATTTGCTCTATTACCTCCGCAGACATGAAGAAAACACAACTGATGCAGTAAATCACCAGCTGTGTGTGTGTGTGCGCGTGTGTGTGTATACAATCTCACAGTGAACTCATTCTGTCTCCCTGAACTGAATGTTTTGTTTCAGCAGAAACAGACAAACCACACACACACATACACACACACAAAATCAAGTGGCAATATGGTAATCTTGTGTATGAGACTGAACCCCACTGTCCCCCATCCCCCCATACACACACACACTCACACACACAAAATCCAAGCTGCAATGTGGTAATTCTGTGTACCAAGATGAAGCTACACACACACACACACACACAGACACAATCAAAGCAGCAATATGGTAATTTTGTGTATCAGGATGAACCTCCAGACACACAGACACACACAGACACACACAGACACACAAAATACAATCTGCAATGTGGTAATTTTGTGTATCAGTATGAACCTCCAGAGAGACACAGACAAGTGCACACACACACACACACACACACACACACAAACACGCAAACACACAATACTTTACACTGCAACATGAAAGAAATAAAGAAAGAACGAAAAAGAAATAAAAAGCAAGAAAATACACTGGTTCATAGAAAGAAAGAAAGAAAGAAAGAAAAGACAGTAAAGACAGTAGTACAAAGAAACAGTGAAAATAAAGAAAACCATATTTAAAAAAAGACTGAAGTAAGTGTTAAAGTATCAAAAAGAAAGACAGACAGACAGACAGTAAGTGGGAGGAGTGAACAATCAGTGAGTAGAACTGAAGCTGCCGTAGAAACATTATGACATCATCAGTTGACTGTTACAATTCAAATCCACACACATTCCATATCTGTGTTTAACTTGGAAATAATCACACGCAACACTTTCACCTGATCAGAAGTTTGAACAGAAACTGGAGAGGAGAAGAAGAAGAAGAAGAAGAAGAAGAAGAAGAAGACACAATAATGAATAAAGGGGTGAGTTTTGTGTGCAGCTTTTCTCTTCCATCTTCTAAATCCTAAATCCCTGAGCAGGACCCCTGCTCTCTTTCCCACTTTTCCCCTGAGCTGCTCACACACACACACACACACACACACACACACACACATCTCCCTCTTTTCCATTTCTCTACGGAGATGAGGAGCGTTCCACCACATCTTTCATACGTGTCCTTCCTAATATACTCCACTGAGACACACACACGCGCACGCAAATGCTTAATTCTGCAACCCAGCAGAAAAATTATTCACACTAACCCCCCCCCTTCTCCGTCTCTCTCTGTCTCTTTCTCTCTCTCTCTCTCTCTCTCTCTCACACACACACACACACACACACACCTGGCACCTGCAGACTAAAGAGGCTTTAAGCAAAAATGCAGGAACACAAAATCCTCAGAGAAGGAAAAGCAGCATGGAGAGGGGGGGGGAGATAGAAAGAGAGAAAGAGAGATAAAGAAAGAAAGGAAAGCACTTGTGATGGACAGACAGGAATAAAGAAACAGACCAAGACCGAGATGAAACAGAGTGAGTGATAGAGAGATGGATGATAGAGAATGATGGACAGTAAGAGTGATAGAGGGATGCAGACAGAGGAGTGTGTACTCACCAATTCGGACATCTCTATCCTGTCCTCCACTCATCCGTCACACAGTTCCTGCCATCCTCCCCTTCCCTATCCCCTCCGTCTCTCTCTCTCTCTCTCTCTCCTACCTTTCTTTCTCTCTGTATGAGAGCCTACCTAACACACATGCCTCTCACATCACTGCAAGAATCTTCTCCCTCTCTCTGTCCCTCTCTCCCTGCACTCTTCTCCTGTCTGTCCTTACTCCGCCTCTCTCTCCATCTCTCTTCTTAACCTTATTAATACTTTCTTTTATTTATCTATATATTTCCATAACATATGAACACATTAGTTTATATACTGCTTATCGCATTATTGTTAATATTTTGCAATAAAATGTAAAAATAATAATAATAATTTTAATAATAAATTCCTCTCACTCTCTTTTATCTCTTACTATGTCTCTCACCCTTTGCAGGTGATTGGAGGAAGAGAGTGAGAGAGCAACCAATAGGAAGTAAGCAGAGAAAAAAGTGATGTGAAAACAAAGGTTAGAAAGAAAACCCGACAGAGGACAGAGAGCGAGAAAGAGAGAGAGAGAGAGAGAGAGAGAGAGAGAAATAGACAAATGAAGTGAGAACAAGAATTAAAAACAGACGTCTAATGTGGAGGGGAAGAGAAGAAATATAACAAAAGTGGGATGGAGGGAGAGAAAGAACAAAATATTGAAGAAGAGAGATTGATGAATAAAAAAAGTAGGGAGATGAAGAGAGACTGGGGTGGAGGGAGAGAAAGAATAGATAGAAGAGAAAGAGAGACAAGTGGAGGAAGAGAGATGTACAGGTTTAGAGGAGAGGTAGACAGGTGGAAGAAATGAAACAGAGTGAAATATATGGAAGGAGAGAGATGAACAGACAGAAACTGAGGAATAAAACGAAGAGCTGGGTAGAGAGATTGACCGGGGTTGAGGGAGAGAAAGAAAGGAAAGGAGAGAGGAAAAAACAGAGACAGAAAGAGAGATGAAGAAAGAGAGTAGCGGAAGAATGGAAAGATTTACAGGAGAGGTGGAGAGTGAGAGAACACGGGAGGAAGAAAAGAAACAGAGCAGGAAAATGGTGGGGGTAAAGGAGATGTACAGAAAAAAGAAAGGATAGAAAGAGAGACAAGTGGAGGAAGAGAGATGGAAAGGCTTAGAGGAGAGGTAGACAGGTGGAAGAAAAGAAAAGGAGAGAGAGAGGGAGAGAGAGAGAGAGAGAGAGAGAGAGAGAGAGAGAGAGAGAGAGATGTCTTGTCCTATCTCTCTCTCTCTCCAACTGTCCTCTAGGAAGACATTTGAAAATCCTCTATGCAGAAACACAGCACGCGCTGTTCAGAACGCTGTCTACACCGCCATCTAGTGGCCAGCTCGCACACTGCACCCGTCACTTTCACTTCAACCTCCAAATACTTATTTTTCTCCCACATTTGACCCCTAAACAGTGTGGGAATTTCAGCAGGGGTCTGATCCCCCTAAATAAGTCTTGATACCCCCCGAAGGATGCCAAAACAAGATGTAGGGAGGGTCTTCAAATGTTCACATATTAAGTTTCAGCCAATATAAAGTTGACCCCTAAAATGGGTCAAATTATTATCAATGCATGAGAGTGCGCTGTAGGTTAAATGCAGAAAATACCACACAGTCGTGCACGCAATCAGCCGAATGCAACGGGAGATACAGTACAGTAAGTGTTTGAAAGACACGTTTTCTTGGAAAATAATGTCGTAATTTAAATATAGTTGTATCTCAAGCATAAATTTCCACGCACAGTTCATCAAAATTAAATGTTTATGGTGAAATGATTAAGATGAACTTCACCTGTTGTCTTGAGATCACTTTAGGTCTTGAGTGTGAATGAAGCAAGCTGATAAAAAAATACTGTTCATTAAAACAGCATTTCAACAAATAATTTACAACCACAAAAATGTCCATGAGACCAGATACAACCCCTGGCAAAGATGATGGAATTACCCGGCTTTTTAAACAAATCACAGATATGACACAAAACAATTTTTCTTTTGGCTTCGTAAAATATACCTCAAACAAATTACAGGAAATGATTTAAATTAATGCCATTTTTTTTCCAAATCAAGCAGAGGAAAAAAAATTATGGAATCACTTTTTGTGATATGCATTTCTAAAACAAATACCAGCTCAAATCGAAAAATGTAAATTAGTCTGCAGGTAAAAGAGAGCACTTATAGAGCTTAACCTTGGACTTTTTGAAAGGAAACAAGAGAACTGTCAATTGAAACAATGGATTATAGTGGATATAGAAAGGATTATAATGATTCTTTATTGGTCACATATACATTACAGCACAGTGAAATTCTTTTCTTCACATACCCCAGCATGTCAGGAAGCTGGAGTCAGAGTGCAGGGTCAGCCATGATACATGGAGTAGCGAAGGTTAAGGGCCTTGCTCAAGGGCCCAACAGGGGCAACTTGGCAGTGCTGGGGCTTGAACCCCTGACCTTCCGAACAGTAACCCAGAGCCTTAACCGTCAAGCCACCACTGCCCCCTTAGAAGTTATAAAACTTCATCAAGAAAGAAATCTGACACGGAGTGTGTCAAAAGATGTTGGTTGTTCCCAGTCAGCTGTGTGGTGCAAGTATAAACAAAATGGGAAGGTCATAAAAGTAAAATATACGGGTAGACCAAGGAAAACGGCAAATGACAGGACAGAAAACATCTGAGTTACACATGTAACCCTGTTCCCTGAGAAGGGAACGAGACATTGCGTTCGACTTAACACTATGGGGAGCGCCTATAGTGTTATGCTAAACGCAACGACAAAGTTCCCTTTGAAAAGGAACTCAAAGCAACATACCTTGAAAATAGAAAATGCACAACAAAACAAATGAAAAACAAATGGGTGGAAACAGGAGTCAATGTTTGTGACTGTAAGAAATCGGCTGAATGAAATGGGATTTACGTATAGAAAAGCCAAACGAAAACCAGCACTAACACCTAAACAGAAGAAAACAAGGTTACAGTGAGCTAAAGAGACACAATCATGGAGTGTGGATGATTGGGTGAAAGTGATATTCAGTGATGAATCACGAATCTGCATTAGCCAAGGAGATGATGCTGGAAAATTGTCTGGTGCCGTTCTAATGAAACATATAAAGATGACTGCATGAAGAAAACAATCAGATTTCCCCACTCATTTATGATATGGGGTTACAGGTCAGGCAAATGACCAGGAGAGACCTCAACAGTCAATGCACAGGTGTACACCGACATTTTGGACACTTTTCTCCTTCCACTGATAGAAAATAGGTTTGGTGATGATGAAGACATTTTTCAGGATGATAATGCCTCTTTCCACAGAGCAAAGAGTGTTAAAGCTTTTCTTCAGGAAAGGCAGATCAACTCAGTGACCTGGCCAGCAAACAGTCCAGATATCAATTCCATTGAAAATTTATGGTGGACATTAAAAAAATTGGTTCATGACAAGACTCCATCCTGCAAAGCTGATCTGTCCACCTCTATTCGAGAAGTTGGAACCAGCTTGATGGAGAATATTGATTTTCATTAGTGAAGCCAAGCCTCAAAGAATTCAGACCATCACAAAAGCCGGAGGAGGAGCAGTAAAGTACTAATTTTTTTTGTTGATGATTCCATAATTTTTTCCTCTACTTGATCTGGAAAAAAGCCATTAATTAAAATACTTTCATTGAATTTGTTTGTTGTATGTTTTACAAAGCCAGAATGTTCCGCTATTAAACAATTATTTTTTTGTGTGTCATAGCTGTGATTTTGTTTATTTGCTACGAAGTAAAAAAGCCAAACGTTCTCTAAATGTGGCGATTCCATTATTTTTGTCAGGGGTAGTACGTTACTCACAGCATCTATTTGAACTGGCGCCAGTGCTCGCGCATGGACGTTACGTCCTTTACTATAGTAACAATAAGCTATGTGTGTGTGCGCGAGTTCTCTCGTGTTCGACTATTCAGCGGTGAAATGGTTAGGAATCACTTTAAAATAATGTTGACATACTGAGACGATGTATCATACAAAAACTGTGGCGTTTTTAATACATATTCTTTTTGTTCTTCTTTTATACATTGTTCGATACCAATACCATAACAGTGACTACGTTTACATGGACAGCAGTAATCTAATTATTGACCTTATTCTGACAATATTGTGATTAAGGTGTTTACATGATTTGCTTTTAGAGTCTGAAATCGCGTACTTACCTACTATATAATAGCCGAAATATGTGTATTTCACCTATTATATACGTGTATTTCCCCACACAACGTTAATAGTGTAATTAAGGTGTGTACATGTCTATAATGCACGTCGATAATGCGACTAAAACAGGAATACTCCACGTCTTAATTCGATTTGTGTTTACTTTGAGTATGACTTTAGTCAGATTAAGGTAATCAATAATCGCTGTTTACATGGTAGTTTCTTAATCAGAGTACTGTCTTAATCGGGTTAATATCGGATTATTGTTGTCCATGTAAACGTACTGACTGTGTAAGACTCCCTTTAGTCACGACTCACGAATGTCCGTTTAAATCCGTGTATAGTTTAGGTTGGTAATAAATTGAAACTTAATGCAGTGACCTTTTCACATGTAAATAACAGAGGCCTTCTTGCACTCAGACTTCATTTAATTTAACGCACTGGTGATGTCATGAGTAAGAGAAAGGGAATACTGGTTGTTTTTTAATTGGCATGTTACACGCTAGGCAAAGCAAGCTAACTGTAACAATCACCAGAAGCACCAGCCATCTCTTCTGCTTACTTCCAAACTTTATTAACTAAACTTTATTCTCCTAATTTCTCTTTACACAATTAATCAACGGTCATATGTGACAGGATAAGATTTATCAATGTTTACAAGCCTTTCGTCCATTTTTGTGTGTGTGTGTGTCTGTGTGAAACAGTAACTGCAGGAAGTTGTGAGTAGTCAACTAAAGAAATGTCGGACCACAAGCAACACACTACTGCCCAGTTTCAGTCACGTAATCTTTTCCCTCATAATTTAACACAAATTATTCTCATGTTCACGACAACTGGGAACCCGGAAGCTCGAACTCCGCTGTCTGAAGTCGGAAATATAATGAATACTCGCTGTAATCTGATGCTAAACTGGAATTAAAGTAGTTGTAGCAGTGAAAATCACATGAAAGAGTGATTTGCTTAAAAGAATCCTGCAGAAAGCGAAATAACATTTCAGTTATCAAAGTATCCCGCAGTATTTAGCTATTTCAAACATAAACAGAAACTCAAAAAACTGATTAAAAAAAACGTAAATCATGCCGCCATGTTGAAGTGACGTCACTGACTCGCAACTCTGAGAAATCTGAGCTCTCGTCTCTCTGACTTTCCCAGCTGGAATTACAAGTTAGAGAGCCATTCACAGCTGGTCATGAATGCAGCATTAGACCAGAAAAACAAAGAATGCAGAACTTTATGTCACCTCTAATCGGTAGTTTCAGTAATATCACTTTATGTAGCTTTATAAATAGAGAAAAAAGTTTGTCATGATGTTACTTGCTAGCTAAAACTAGCCAGTGAAATGCGCAGGCTAGGTAGATATGTAGACATGGCCAGCAGATATGTACAAAAAGATACGTCCAACATGATAAACAACATCATTAAACATAAAATCTCACACGTCTGTCACAGACAATTGTTTAGCTTAGCGTACCTAGCTAACGAAACCTAGCTAACGTCATCACATATAGCCAAAGTAACAAGCAAGCCAACTTACCAAGTAATACAAAGAACTTATGGTTTTGTTGGTATCCAATTTTCTTTCAAATTTCTTTCAATTTTTTTTATTTTTTTTGGACAGCTATTGTGGCATCCCATAGCGCAGTACATTGAAGGTATATCGATAGCGGTCAGTAACTCCAGAATCTTTCACGTCACCTGAAAAGAAGTGACGTCACAGGAAACAGATCAATAGGACTGAGGAATCATTTGAGCCAGTCATTTAGATTTGTCACTTTACAGCATCATGCAGTACCTCATTTGTATAGATTTGAGAAAATTTCGATGTACGTGTCGCTCTTCTCCGTTGCTGAAATTGCGGCTTCGTGCCGCGCACACACGTGCCTGCGTTTTTCTTTCGCTAAAGTCAAACATAGGATAACGCTTTCGAAAGTTCAACTTTTCCGAAACAAAAAAAGCGACTCGCGTATCCAATCAGGTCGCATCTCAGGAGATGAGTAATACGAGACCGAGGGTAAAGTAGCAGTGAAAAATCAGTCTTGCGATGACAAACACCCCCTAATATAGCTATGGAAACAAGCTAGCTAGTTTAGCTATCTTCATTACGTTACTTATCAAGCTGGATTAGACAGCTAAACTAGGTAGCTAGTTTCCATCGTTATCATTATCTTTAGTAGATAAGTATACATTTTTTATTTGTACTTTTTTCAAATAAAAATGTTGTGTTGGACATATATCCATTGAGGATTTTGTGTATAATCATAGATTGTGTGTGTTTGGTTTCTATAGCTTTTCTCACACTGATTCCTATGCTAAGGCTGACAAGAACCCAACAGACTGAATCTGCTGACCAATACCTTATCCGACGCTGAGACAGCGTAAAATACACTGTCGACCAACAAAGCACCAGAATCGTTAGGCATGTCTGAAATACTACAATATAAACAAATCAGAATACAGCAAAGTAAATACGACGAATAAGAATGACATTTCATTATGATAGAAAGAAACTGCTGCTCCTGCTGTATCACAGGGGAAAGTGCTATCCGCCCTCTTCCGCATACGTGAGCTCACAGAGGCACTGGATTGGCTGCAGTCGCTGTGACTGACACTAATCGCCGGCACTAAACAACAAAATTCAATTCCCACTGACCTGCTGTGGCCCCGCCCAACTCCCCACACACGGATGCTGCAGATTGGCTGAGAGTGGAGGAGGGTGTGGTCTACAGGGTCGATCAGGGTCAGAGTGGAGTCCTGTAGCATTAACAGCATCGCTTTTCCCTAAAGAGAGAGAGAGAGAGAGAAAGGAATCAGTAACCCGAGATGTTGCTACATCATTAAAAGTCTCGTCCAGCTCTCTGTTCATTATCTTTACCTCCTCCATTTCCCCAGTGCTCTCTCTTTCTCTCCGGCGCAGTGAGTGTGTGGAAGAGTGCGTGTTCGAGTGCTGGAGGAGTCGGATGCAGTCGCTGATCACAACGCTGCCGGACACCATGTCAGCCTCACACACTTCCATCCAGCCGAGAGAGCGCACCCGAAACACCTGCATTACACATGTACAGAGTTATTACCCTTACACACACACACACACACACACTTCACCAATCTGTAGATGATTCAATCCCATAATTCATTCCTCTCTTCCTTTATCCTTATTTCTCTTTGCCCTTCTCTTATCTTCCTTTTCCTTTTTTCCTGTCTTATTTGTCCATCTCTTTTCCTCTTCGCTTCCATCTTTTCTCTTCTCTTGTCCCCTTCTCTTTCTATTTTCCCCTCTACCATCCCCACTCTCTTGCTCCTCCTTTCCTCTCAGTCCTCCTCTCTTCCTACCCTGTAACTCCTCTCTTCCTAGTCTTTCCCCTCACTTCTCAACCTTCTCTCTTCCTTTTCTTCCTTCCTTCTGCCTACCTTCTTCATCTCCCCTTTTCCCTTCTCTCACTCACTCCTGCTTCCCTTCTCTTTCTTACTACCTCATTTTAATAACTCACTTTTCATCACTTTTATTTCTTTTCTTTACTTTTTCTCCTAATTTACCACATACTATTCCTTTCTTTCCAGCTTCCCCTTTGTTTTCCACCTCATTACTCTTCCTTTTTTATTACTTCCTTTCTCTTAGCGCTCCCCGACTGTGTCTCCCTAAATATAACCTGTCTCCTTCCCTCTCTTTCCACTCTCTTCCCGCATTTCCTTCTGTCTTCCCCTTCCTTCCTCTACATTTCCTACTTCCTTCCACCTTACCTTCTCCCACTTCTCCTACTACCTCGTCATTTTTCGTCTCTTCCTCCTCTTCTTGTCCTCCTCTCTTCCAAATTTCTTTCATAGCCATTCTATTCCTTTTCCTTTCTTCTCCTCCACCATGGTTTCCATTTTCTTTCCCTTCCCTCATGTTTCTCCTCTTTACCCATCCTTTTTTTCATGAGCTGTTTCTCCCTATATGCACATTATCTTCTTCCTCCTCTCTTTCCACTCTTCCTTTATTCATCTCTTCCTCCTTTTCGTTCAATACATTTTCCTTCATGTTTAATACCAGCAGGTGGCAGCAAACCATCTTAACGTTAATGTTACAGTTCACCTCTGCAACCATATGATGGCGCTGCAAGCAACACCCTTGTAATTATGGATATAATACAATGAACACAAACTCACGTGTGTCTCGAAGTCATTGATGGGGATCACTGTATCAGCAGGAGGAGCCGGAACTTTAGCTCTGAGAGAGAGAGAGAGAGAGAGAGAGAGAGAGAGAAATGGTCAAAGGGTAGCAAGCAAGACAGATGGAAGAAGAATGAAAGAGAAAGAAAAAGAGCGAAGGGAATGGACCATGAAATAGAGGGTCGAAGAAAAAAAAGAGAAACTGATAAGTATTCATGGAGTGACATTTCATGGAGAAAGACAAAAAGATTTATAACTTCCTGTCTAGAAACAAAGTAGAACTTGACTTGTTTTTACTTCCTTATGGAGGAATGGAGGAAGGGGGTTAAGAAAGAGACAGGCAAGTAGTGCGAGAAAGTGGTGAGTAAGATAGGTGGAAGAGAGAAGAAAAGAAGAGTTAATGCAAAAAGGGAAAGAGAATTGAAGTGTATGAGAGGGGAAGGAGTGAGGTAAAGAAAAGACCCAGACAGAAAGAGGAAGATAGGTGTAAGACAGTGAGGAAGGGGAAAAGGAAGACAGGAAGACCTCTATTCCTTAGAATAGTCTTCCTGTCCCCATTTCCTCCATTCCTTCTCTCTTCACTCATCTATTCCCTGTCTCTTCTTCCACTCATCCCTCATTCCAACCCCCTTTCGTCTTCTTTTTCCTTCCTCCTCTCTTCCTGGGATCTACCCCGCTTTCACGGATTACTTCCATTTGCTGTCATTCAAATCTCTTTCCTCCTCCTTTTATTCCTTTTCTCTTTAAAACAAATAGAAAGTGCTAGGCATGTTCGACATGTCTCTCTCACACACACACCTGGTGTATCTCAGGTTTACGTAGCTGTACGGCATGCAGCGAGCACCAGCACACTCTTGCTTTCGCCGCTCCTCTCCTCTCCCACTTTCACTCTGTCTGGAGTCGGGAGGGGCGGCGGTCTCCTTCAGGTCCTGTAGGAAGTGCAGCGAAATTCAATCTCAAGTGAGATTCTAATAAGGAATCAATTATAAACAAGGTAAATTGCATTATTCTAGATAGCATTAAACTAGGCGCCTCATATTTCTAACAAGTGTGTATGTCTAAGAAGGAGACATTTCATGTATATGTGCATGTATATGAGAGACCATGAGAAAGAAATCCACGTGAGAGACAGATTTGTTTGTATGGATTGCTTGGACATGGGATTTGGATTGTAAATGTGGTCAAGACAATCACATTAGTCAACATGTGCCACATCTGGATTTCAAGCAACATAAATACCAGGATAACTTCCTCCAGAGTAGCTGGATGGGCAAGTTAAAGTGCTTGGTGTGGTAGGAGTCACTAGATATGAATAATCTATCATTTTTCTAAAGGTTTCCAGTCCACAATGAAATATGAAAACAATAGATAATGGAATGCTGAGAATGCATACTGGGTGTCTGACCCTTGACCTTCACTACATTTCTGTTATTTTCAGTTGTTCTGTTGCTGCGTTGGCGTGGAGTGTGAACAGCTGGACAAAATGGCAACAATGAGCACTTTCTTGCACATACAGTTGTGCCCAAAAGTTTGCATACCCCTTGCAGAATAAATTATTATTATTTTGTTTAAAGATCTTTTTTTTTCCATTTAGTACTGCCACCAGACGCTAAATAAAAGATATATGTCTCCCAGAAGACAAAGTACTAACAATTTACACCGATCATCCTGTTCAAAAGTTTACATCCCCCTGGCTCTTAATGTATCGTGTTGCCTTCTGGAGCATCAGTGAATGTTTGCACTTTGTGTAATAGTTGTGTACGAGTCTCTCAGTTGTCCTCAGTGTGAAAAGATGGATCTCAACATCATATAGTTACTGTTGGAAAGGGGTCAAATATGCAGAAGATGCAGGAAATGCAAAGAATGTGCAGGACCTGGAGGATTTTTCTGAAGAACAGTGGTCAGGACAAACAAGGGACTCATGAACTATCACAAAACATAAAAATCGTCCAGGTAACAACACACAGTATTTAGAATCAAGGGGATGTAAACTTTTGAACTTTTATAAATTCAGCTATTATCTTGTCTTGTGGACTATACGTAAACATCTGTTATGTGAAATAGCTTATTAATGACAGCACTAAATAAATAACAACATGGGATTTTTTTGATCAATCTTATTTTGTTAACAGTAATAAGATTTAGCAGATTCTGCAAGGGGTATGCATACTTCTGGGCACAACTGTAACAGTATCTGCCAAGGAAACCCCTTTCTGCCCTACTGCCAAGGAAACCCCTTCAGATGGTGAAATTTACTTTATATATTTCTAAAAATAGCTCAGGCGGTAGAGTGGGTTGTCCACTAATCGTAGGGTTCGCAATTCGATTTCTGGCCCACATGACTCCACATGCCGAAGTGGGCAAGACAATGAACCCAAATTGCTCCCGATGGCAAGCTAGCGCCTTGCATGGCAGCTCTGCAGCCATTGGTGTGTCAGTGTGTGTGTGAATGAGAAACAGTTTAAAGTGCTTTGTAGAACCACTAAGGTTAAAAAAGCGCTATATAAGTGCAGACCATTTAAATCACTGCAAGCTTCCCTAAAAGGATGGCACTCAATTAGTCTGACCTTTCTCTTGATCAAAGTCTGAATATATCACACTCAGCAAGCAAGCAACATTTGGCTTAGCTAGAACAACCTGATTTTTCATCTTTTTAGACAGTATCATACACCAGCTGTGTTAATGTGAAATTACTAAGTGCTTTCATGCTTTTACACCCCCCCCCCACAACACCACCCCAACTAATATCATTTTACATTACGTTATCCATCCATTCATTCATCCTTCTGTCTAGTACATGACTCACAGTACCAGCTTCAGTCAATAGCGCAGGTCTTTAATGACTGCAGCACTTTTAAAGACTTGTATCTTGCCGGAAACATGACTGACTCGAGGACCCAGGAAATCTGTGAGCACTCTGCAGTCCGGGTTGATGGGTTTAACATCCCGACTGAATCCTTTTTCCACAATCGCAAACACGACGGTGTTTCCATTTATAAGAAAGTATCGTGCAACTGTAAAGCGTCATAAGGTGTGTTTCTTAAAGGAAGGACAGTGCTGGAAACAAACTCAAAGTGACGTACAGATAAAAGATAGGTTAACCTTTTTAATTTTTCATAAACACGTAAATGCTCTTAGGATAAAACTAATTACATGAGAAAGCAAGAAAGAAAGAAAGAAAGCTGCACTCAGTTTAAGTGTGTGGGTGTGTGTGTGTGTGTGTGTGTGTGTGTGTGTGTGTGAGAACAGAGAAAGGTTAATGATCTCACTGTATACTACCAGCTATACATCTTAAAATTGTGTGTGTGTGTGTGTGAGAGAGAGAGAGAGAGAGTGAGTGTGTGTGTGTGTGTGTGTGATTGTGTGTGTGTGTGTGTTACCAGGTAGTTGTTGTTGAGAAAGGTGCCTGTGGTCGCTTCATAGCAGAGTGAGGATGAGGAGGGTGAAGAAGCAGCAGATGAAGGCACAGGCTCCACAGAACTGTCTGACACAATACTACTAGGCCTCTATGCACACACACACGCACGCACACACAAAAACACATACACACACAAACACACACAAATCATTAAAATGTTATTATTTATTACATTGATATCATTTAGTGATATAAATACAATTAGAGACTGACCACACCCTTCTGACCCTCAGCTATAATATTATGTGTGTTCGTGTGTGTGTGTGTGTGTGTGTGTGCGTGTACCTCACACTGAGTCTTAGATGAGGGCACACACAGCGAGCTTGCCCCACCTTCCTGGTTCTGTTTGCTATCGGTTATGGGTCGGTCCTGCTGCACATTGCTGTGCCAGAGATAAACATCAGACACCACATCATCCTCCTTCTGCCACACAGGGGGCAGCGCTGAGTCACTGCACGGACCTGCAACTGAGGCACACACAGAATACACACACACATATTACATATCTATCTATCTATATATATATATATATATATATATATATATATATATATATATATATATATATATATGCTCACATAACTATGTGTTGTCATGGTAACATGATGACAAAGAATAGACAAGAGAATAGATAGACAAAGAATAGGTTCAGCATAAGAGAGAGAAACATACACACTTGCAAGGAGATAAGCACAGAAATTCCAATTGTGTGTGTGATTAGAGAGAGGCGATGAGAAATGGACGTAGGATGTGTGAAATGAATCAGAAACAAGCTGTCTAGCATTCAAGGAATCCTTATCTAAAAAATGATAGTAATGATGGTAGATAAATGGATGGACATATGAATGGACATGTAGATCGATAGATGAATGATGAGAGATGAGTGATGGATAGGTGGGTGGGTGGATGGATTGATGGATAGGTGGGTGGATGGAGAGATGAATGGATCAATAAGTGGGTGGATGGATGGATGGATGGATAGGTGGGTGGATAGAGAGATGAATGGATGAATAAGTGGGTGGATGGATGGATGGATGGGTAGGTGGGTGGATGGAGAGATGAATGGATGAATAAGTGGGTGGATGGATGGATGGATAGATGGATAGGTGGGTGGATAGAGAGATGAATGGATGAATAAGTGGGTGGATGGATGGATGGATGGATGGATAGGTGGGTGGATGGATGGATGGATGGATGGATAGGTGGGTGGATGGAGAGATGAATGGATGAATAAGTGGGTGGATGGATGGATGGATGGATAGGTGGGTGGATGGAGAGATGAATGGATGAATAAGTGGGTGGATGGATGGATGGATAGATGGGAGGATGGGTGGATGGATGAATGGATAGATGGGTGGATGGATGGGTGGATAGATGGATGGATTGGTGAGTGGATAGATGGATGGGTGAGTGGGTGGATAGATGAATGGATTGATAGGTGGGTGGATGAAAGGATTGGTGGGTGAATAGATGGACATAAGCCGGAATGGGCAGGATGATGTAAGGAAGATTTGACAGATGGACATATGGATGGACATATGGATGGACATATGGGTGGATGGATTAAATCATGGACATAAATGGATGAATAAAGAGGTGGATATAAAAATGGCAGGACAGATGGATATATTGATGAGTAAACAGATGGAAACATGGACAAATAGACAGATATGGAGGAAAAACAAATATAATGGATATCTAAATGAATGGATCACCATAAAAAAGCAACAAATAGATGGGTGGTAACAAATCCAGATGGACAGACAGATGAATAAATGGACTGATAAGCAGGATGAGCTCACCTGTTTCCTGTGGTGTCTCTGTAGATGGACTCTCCTGAGACAGAGTTGTCCAACTTGAATCGTCATCCTCCTCCTCTTCGTCCTCCTCCATTTGTTTGTCTTTTCGTTGTGCCACAATGAGTGGGGCCATGGGCAGAGAATTAGGTGGGACCAGAGACCTTGCTAAAGGCAGGGAAGTGGGTGGAGTCTCTTTTCTTTCTCCTGCAAAATGTGGTTTTGACATAGCCTTCATCCCGCCATCTTTGCCTCTGTCCTCCTTCACCGGAGTGTGGGCAGGGCTCAGGTGAGTGTGTGCAGGGCTCTGGTGCTCTTCCTCTTCTTCATTGGCCAGAAGTAGCAGGTGATTCTGAGGGAGCGTTAGATGAGCCTCCACCCGATTTTCTTTGGCCCAGTTTTGGAGCTCCAACTTGGGCAGGCACGGTTTCTCTTCATCCGGTGTCTGGATTTCTTTTGCTGGAGATTCTTCTTCTTCTTCTTCACGGTGATATTCCAGAAAACTTTTTGTCCTTCGTCTAAAGGGCATGTTCTTCTCGTCATTTTTGGCAAAGGCATCTGGCCAATCACGTCCGCACTCAGCCGTGATGTCATTGCGGTTTGTGTCTTTTCTACTCAGGTCGAATTTTGTCTCCTTTAGCTGCAGATTGGTGCCATTTTTTGCCAGTTTGGGGTTGGACGGAGAGAACGATAGAGAAAAAGAACATAGGGAAGAGGAAGAGGCAGATTTCGTGGGAACAGGTTTAACCCTTCCAGGGGCAGGACTTCCATCCAGCCCCATAGCATTCTGCAAGTTGGTCAGAGCGTATTTCTGGCGATTCTTTGGGGGAACAGCAGAACCCTGTGTCTCCACAGAGACTCCTCCCCTTGTGATGTCACGGCCCAGTTGTTGATTGAGAGAAGCGCGGAGATTGAGGGATGTGGGCGGGGTCACTAAAGGGTTGCCACGATTGGTCGACTCTAATGTAGAGGCGCTGCGTCTGAGGGCAGGTTTGTGCAGCGACATCCTGAAGTCTCGTTGATCAGCTTCAAGGAAAAAAAAAAGGACATTTTATATGTTGCCAATTCCTACCCACTAGCTAGGATTCCTGTGTCACATGACAGACATTTGAAGCCAGTCATCAAATCTTTTCGAACTGCTCCTTACTAACACCTTAATTTGCTAACCGATGGGGTTTATCTAGCTACATACAATTGTGGTGTGGGTATAAAATATCTGGACCATAAATATACATATCAGAGCAAGCATGAGGCCACTTAGCAGTCCCTCCAGGATTTAGCGATTTTGCGATCGCAGAAATTAACGCAAAATAAAGGGAAATCCGTGCATCATGTGACGCCGTCATAAATCCTTCACTGAGCTTTAAAAGAGGTGTCTATGTACATAATGTACGCATTACAAAAAATTCAGACAGATGTATCAACGCCGATTTTTATTTTGTTGCTTAAAAAAGGTACGACATTCACTGAAATTAGCTTGCGTATGAAGTTCTTGGTCTTCCAAAAGTAATCATACATAAACGTAAAACATAATTTTATGAACCATCACTGTACTTGTATACAATGTTTATGTTACGATTACAAACCACAATTTGCACTTAACATTAACTGCGCTGGCTATTTAAGGTTATTTAAGGTTTTTGATTGCATCTTGTCAATAACATTTCGAGAGGCGGGGCCAAGTGGACAACTCCATAGCCCTGAGGGGTGGGGCCAGGTGGATGGATACAAAAGTCTGAGCAGGGTGGGGTGGGGCCAAATATCAAATTCATTTCACCTGCAAACTGTCAATTCTTACATTCACATTGCTAATTACGAGTACCTAAAAAGACCTAAAAAGTACCTAAACATTACGAGCACATTAGCTAGCAAATTTTCTCAGAAATGATTATCTAGCTGTGTTAGTTGGTTGGATTAGTCTATTTACATAAAGTTTTGTCTTAAATGTATGTATATCCATGGTGATATGGATAATTTAAAGAGCGTGGCACATTTTTGTTTTACCTCAGCTGAATTTCATGCACTGGCATGCACTGGTTTCATCCATTTCTTTCCAAATGCAACAACACAGCTGCTGTAATGCTTGTGTGTGTGTGTGTGTGTGTGTGTGTGTGTGCGCGCGCTGTTCATTCATAAATAATATATCCATTACATTCAGAATGCTGTCAGGTTATGAAACAGCTGAACATTGTGTGTGTGCGTGTGTGTGTGCATGTGCATGTGTGTGCGTGTTCGTGTGTGTGCGTGGGATAAAAAGACTCAATTACTGTTTACCTCTCTAAAGACTGTCAAATCAGCAAACCAACTACCTCAACAAACATGTATAGCATACATACACCTACAGTACATAGATACACACACACACACACATGCACAGTATATACATCAAATTTGTGTGTGATCCATGCTGGTGGAAAGTGTGTTAGCAGCAGATCTGAACTGAGACAAGATTATTTCAGGGTGATGAGACAGCGCTATTACAGCAGCATTGTCTCAACCCCTATTCAGGACACACACACATACACACACACACACACACACAAACAAGAACACACACAGAAGAAAACTTGTTTTCTTGGACATGTTGCTAATTTGCAGAGGGAACAGAGTTTAGATCACTCTAATCAAAGCAGCTTTATTAGCATTGCCACACTCGTAGTAATTAGCCTCACCACTACCCTTTCTTGTCACTTCTTCAGCCCAATGTAGCGCTAATAAGCACAAAATAATGCCATTCGTTACATATAAACATAGCTTAGCAACACTAGCTAAGCCAGCTAGCTTAAACAATACAAGTTGCAATAAAGTTTACCTTATATTAGCTAGATAAGCAGTTCAGCTTAGCTAAATTGATTTTATCTGACTAATCATTTTACTATATGTTTACTCATTCTCATTCAGCAGCTCACTGAGACATCATTGAGAACACGTGTCCCAAATGGGACATATCTTTACAGATATTGTATATTATACAACAACACTGTGGAATTCTGCAGTCTGATTGATCAGAAAGTGTTGATTCATTTTCTATAACAGCAGTTCTGACAATAAGGCAAATCACAGGTTTATATTAATGTGCTCGATCTAATACATAATCGTTTGTATAGTAACAACAAAAATGGGGGCCTGTATGATGGATGCGGCACATAAATGGATTAAAAAAAAACATGTAATTATTTATATGGTGCAGTTTTCTCTGAGGTGAGATTTACTATATTTGGAACATGTTTTCTTTCTATCTTTTTTAAGGTTTTTGTCCTGTTAACTTCAAGAACGAGAGAGAAAAAAAGAGGTAAGGGAACGCTTGCTATAACAGCTCTAACATAAGTGATAACAGGAAATTGTTTTGTGAATGTCCTGTGAGATTAAATGTAACTATAAACTGATAAAAAAAAAAAAATTTTAAAAGTACACCAGTTCCCAAAATACTTCATTCAGTACGTTTACATGGACAACAATAATCCGATAACCCGATTAAGACGATACTCTGATTAAGAAACTAGCATGTAAACAGTGATTATTGATGACCTTAATGAATTGATGAATTAATACATGTGGAGTATTCCTATTTTAGTCACATTATCGATGTGTATTACAGACATGTACACACCTTAATCACACTATTAATGTCGTGTGGGAGTTTTCACCGCATTTTGTGACAGGACAAGTACACACACGGCAGTGCTCAACCGTTTGACAGCAAACAAGAGAGCACGGCTGCGTCCGAAACCACGTACTTACCTGCTATATAGTAGGAGGAATACAAGTATTTCAGCTACTATACTGTAGGTAAGTACGCGGTTTGGGACACAGCCCACGCCTTCAAGTAGTCGTCTGTTTGCACGTATAGCATGACAAATAGTTAACTGCACTTGAAGCTTTCGTAAAATTAAAAATGAGATACCAAAAACTGTATACGGTACCATAACGAAGACGAACTGTATGTCGATATGTGAAATTCTGGAGGGAACGTCGGACAGCGTGGCGTGGGGACATAATGATGTGTGCCGTTAATCGATCTATGTTCTATAACATGTAAAATGGGAACATGAAAGGAATATTCTATAATCTACTCATGTATACACCTTAATCACATTATTGTCTTATTCAGAACAAGGTCAATAATTAGCTTACTGCTGTCCATGCAAACGTAGTCAGTGTTGGGGTGGTAACAGTAACTCCACTTCGTATGGGCGTGCAATCACACCACGCAATCTTTGATTATTTACCTATAACAGTATTCCACATCGTGTTTTACTCCTTACACTATATATGACATGTTTATATGAGATTATGTGAAATACCTTTTATCATAAAACCTGAAAACATAACATAGAGGATGCTAAATAGGAGAAATTTACTACAAACCAGAAACAAAGCCTTAGGACTGTAGCTATAGGAGTTCAAATATTACTGATAAAAATGTCGCAAACTTCTCCTTCCATTTTTTTTTTTCAATTTGTTCATTACAAAGCATGTGAAAGATGAGAGCTCAGACAGATATAATCTATTTATAAGCAGAAATGACCACTTCCTGTAAGTACATCCATAGCCTGTACTGTAATCTAGGTTCGCTCCAGAATGGAGTATAAAACCCAGTTTAAATTACAACAGGGAGAAAATACTGAAGCCTAAAGGGATGCTTGGGCTGAAATTAATTTCTGATTTAAAGGTGCATCTTGTAGGCGGATGTAAATCTTGAAGGGCTCTAACCGCTTTGGGAGAGATGCTTGGGGATGGAGGGGTTGTCTGAATTGTATTTTCCACTGGCTGGCTCGCTAGTTAATGCCATTACGCTAATACACAAGGAAGCCATTTAGCAACTGCTAGAAGGGCAAATATCTTTCTGCGAATATAATCAAAAGCTGTCTCATATTATCCCTGCCTTCACGGAGAATGAATTACTGCAGTAACAGACATGTTTCCAAGACAAGGACTATATTAAACAATAGTTTTATGCTACTCATATATGTTTACAATTTCCTTAGTTATATACATATGGTGATACTTTCAAGGAATAAAACCCTTAAAGGAGTGCCGTTATAGAAAAATAATCAGTTGTGGGGTGGTATGATGCGGTCTGACACTAAGTTACCACCCTACAGTTCATTTATTTCCTCCTCCCAAAGTGTTTTATCCCTCTATCCTTGGCCGACAAGCCGACAAGCACAACTTGTGTTATTAATTACAGCATGACGTCATGACTTTTACAGCTTCCCGTTACGTTTAACGTAGTACAACGTCCACAAAACAAGCTCGCTCCTGCTATTACCTACGCGACACATCTCCATGCTCTCGTTTACGCCTCGTCCAGAAAACTTTCCAGTGTCAGAAAACATTACAAACTGCTGATTGTTTGCAAAGCACTGACACTGGAGACTCCTTCCAGAAACGCTAAGCAAACGTCTTCTCACAGGAAACGTCAACGTATCGACAATTACACATGGTTTTAAGCCGTTTATTGCCATAAAAGTCGCTGCGTAAACTGTTACTACAGAAATATTACGAGCATATTAACATAACCCTTGCAGCCAAAACTACTGTCAGAGCTGCTGACCAATCAGATTCGAGCATTTAATACATTAGTTACTGTAGTACAAATGATACAGTTTTCTTCAGCAAGTGCATTTGTGTTGTAAAGCGTGTCGGTAGTAAAGGATAATAATACAATAATAAAGAATTAAATAGGAAATTGAATGAAAACTCATAGAAAATAATCTCTTTACTCTTGGTGGTAAATGAGTTTTGTTTTACTGTTCTTATTATTGTTGTTCTTCTTCTTCTCTTATCATCATCATCATCATCATCATTATTGTTGTTGTTGTTCTTCTTCTTCTTCTTTTCTTATCATCATGATCATTATTGTTGTTGTTGTTGTTGTTGTTATATTAAGGTGTGACCCTGATCCTGATCTTCCATCTTGCACAATACTGATCATTTTCACAATTATCATATGATTATATTGTGCATGCCTACACAACACACACACACACACACACCCGCATCAGCTGCGATCTGACTGGCATTTTCCATGAGACTGCAGGCCCGTCTGTTGCACTTCACACTAAAGCATGACACAGCAATAAGGAGGGAAAAAATCACACACACACACACACACCAAAATCACGCAGTGCATATTTCCAATTGCGACTGATTATTATTTAAACGCGTGTTTGTTTTTGTTGTTGTTGTTGTTGTTGTTTAAATAAAGCACTGCACCGCATCATCAATTGCAGAAAGTTATATATGGATATAAACCTCCGGGCGCTGCCCCATGCTCCTGCCACAGCCTGGCATCATCCCCTCCTGCACACCAGCAACATGTTCAAGCAGGAAACACACTCACCTCAGTCCAGCACAGTGGCACCGTGACGATATCAGTCCCCCAAAAATACGCTCTTAATACCGCGAGCTGCAGTGTGTGTGTTTTTGAAGCCAGTTTCCTCCGGTATCCGTCATCAGAATTGCTGTCCTCCTCCCTCACACTGCCCCTCTGCTCACTGTGGAACGCCAATGGGGCCACAAACACAGACAACAAACCTCACTACGTCAGACATCATTTGCATAAAAAAAACCTATAGAAACCCTCATAGAACTTGTAATGGTTTTAACAGTTAGAATGGGAATGGTATTGGTTTTAATGGAAATTGTAATGGTCCCTGTGGGTCTCTACTGGTAATTTCTTGTCTTCTATTTGGTGGCATGTTATGTCTAGTGGACACCATTAAATGCCAGTAATGGTTTTAATGGTGAGCTGATGGTTTGTAATGATATTTGTAGTGGAAACCATTAAAATTTCTGTGATGGTTTCTATTGTTTTGGGGTGTTTTTTTCCAGAGGGCTGTTTTATGCTGAGCCCTTGCCGTTAACTATGCGTACGCAAGACGGTCAGCACACATACTCTGCAGTCATTTGGTGTAATGCTTGTGCACGTCCTCAGAAATTAACATGACACATGGTGCGTGGTGCAAAATCAACGTGGGGGCCATGTGACACCTTGACTGACACCACAACTGACTAAACAAAATAATGTCATGTCTCAAATTGCATACTTGTATACTATTCAGGAACTTTACTGAGTTTTTTGGGGGCACGGTGGCTTAGCACGTTTGCCTCGCACGTTGGGGGTTCGATTCCCACCTCCACCTTGCGTGTGCGGAGCTTGCATGTTCTCCCTCTGCTTCGGGGGTTTCCTCCAGGTACTGTAGTTTCCTCCCCAAGTCCAAAGACATGCACAGTATGCTGATTGTCATTTCCAAATGGTCCATAGTGTGTGAATTGGTTGGCACCCCGTCCAGGGTGTCCCTCACCGTGTGCCCTGAATTCCCTAGGTTCCACTGCACTAGCTAATTAATATGAGTTACCTCGGATTGAGTAGAAATGCAGTGGAGAATAGTGATTTTTTTTCTCCTTCACATATGTACAGCTGTACAGTTTGAGATTGTGGATTATTATGTAACCATGTTAACAACTTCTCATGGGAGTAACAAAAATACAGCACATATACCAACACATTAGCACCATCATTGCAGCAGGGGCGTAACCTGGTCTAGGCATTGGGGGCTATAGCCCCAATGATTTTTTCTTTTGCCTCGAATAATTCTCCACTTGGAGCGGTTTGTCACTACGTAACTGAACATCAGTAAAAAAAGATGGTGGTGTTGTAATTTCAAATCTTCAGTGAAAGGAGGCGAGACCAATCAGACAGCGTTTACAGGAAAATACGTGGAAACACTTGCGTCTTATTCGCTGACAGTTTCTCAATTCTGCCAAACGCTAGTTCACAGTGTCAGTGTGAGGAACAATGGATAAACATATATATTTTTTTTAAGCTGTAAAAGGGTTGAAACTGAAACACTAACATCTTCTCATGCTAAGCAGGAAAACAAGGCATGTAAATGTCTATATGAGTTCCATTTTACGTGAACATGACATGAGCAGAGCATAAGGAAAGATAACGTACTTTGCATGGCACTGTAGCAACTAAATGGTTTGCACTTATATAATGCCTTTTTAACCTCCGCAGTTCTATAAAGCACTTTACACTGTCACATTCACCCAGTGCAGAGCTGCTATACCGTCTTGCCCATGGACACTTTGGCACGTGGGGTCATGTGGGCCGGGAATCAAACCGGCAACCCTGCAATTAATGGACAACCCACTCTATCACCTGAGTCACAGCCACCCCATACAATGATAGCTTAGTTGTGCTTTCCCTTGGCTAGTGACACCAAATGAGCCTAGTTACTAATGTTTTATATTTTATCGGTCTGGTAGTCCTACAAACAGTGACAACACATGAGGCAAGTCTAATGATAAATCCAACTTTTTTTCTGAGCATGTCATACATTGTCAGTTACCACAGCTTCCATAAAACAAAACTCTAGGCTACTAGCTGAGCTGGAAAAAATGCAAGAAAAAAAAAAAACGCATGAAAATAATCTATTTAGAAGTAAGTTTTTAAAAGTTTTTTGATGGAGAAGAATCTGGGCTCAGCCCCAGATGATTAACAGTCCAGCTAATGACCCTGATGCTAACCTCCTCACAAATATTCTGATATACACATATTTAAAGTGTTTCAGGGTGGCCTTTTCCTTTAAACATTAGATGATTTATTATTCACTATGATACTTGTAATTAGTAATGAGTATATCAATTCAATCCATTATGCATAGCACTTTTTTTTTTAAAACTAATTTGCGTAGGAATCATAACCTGTGTTAGTATTTCCATTTCAAAATTTTTCACTAATTCGTTCCTCTGATTAATTCCATATAATATGTCATTCCCGTCCTCAAATGCAACACGGTATAGCTACTTAAAACTCGGGGTTTTAACTCGGGGCAGTGTGTATGACCCGTTTGGCGTTCCGTAGCGGAGAAGCGCGCCCTGATGCTCGCTCCCGAAGTGACCAATCAGCGCGCCGAGCGCAGGGCGCGCGCACAGCTGAGCGGATGACATCATCGAGTTAAATCACTGCGTGAACGTGTTTAAGGACTGCTGTTATTATTTATGTTTGGAGAGCTCTCCTTCTTCATGACCCCACGGGAGATTAATCAATTGACCGTTTAAAAGCAGATTTTAAAACTTGTTGCAGTCAAGGACCCTTGCAAATGTACTGTAATGTAAAAAAATATATATAATAATTTACATGTATTAATAAAAATTATTTTATAACTATACAAAATGAGGCATTCTTATCCTTTTTCCTTCCTTCCTTCTAATAGATGCTAATTATATATATATACATACATACATACATATATATTATATTAATGTTATTATATGCTAATATGTTCCTATTATAATGTACTTATCAATAATGCAACTTTATTTATTGAAACATCACATTATTACCGGCTTTTACAATCACATTACAGACACAAATCTATACCCAAATAAGTAAAAACACGAGTCCACTCATAGAAAAGTTCCTTTATTTGCTAGTGAACTGTGAAGTGTGCGTCAAACAGGCCATAGTGCTTAATACATCTAAATAATGTACGTTCATGATCACAGCAAACAAACAAAGAAAATATTTTACGCTTAGAGTTATGCATAAACAGTCAAACTCTCATTACATCATTATTAATGCAATAAAGATGCACTTATGTGGGCTTTTTAAAAAAAACAAAAAAACAAGGCACATAAATATAAAAGCATGTATTTTGGCTTATTCTTTACACTTCATCATAACGTAAGTTTAAGTGCAATTGTATTGCTGAAGTCAAACACGTTCGATTCAGAATAAGGTGGAAATGGTGTACGTTTCACTCGCTCGATCACGTCGCTCCTGTAAAAGTGCTCGTTTCACAACAGCAGTCTACGTCAGGCAAAGTGCTTCAACACTTTATTATTATTTAATACACCATCGTCGACTCCCGTCCAGTGTGCAACACCTCATGTCACATCACAGCAGAGTCTAAAAGACTCTTTAAAAAAGACTGTACAGTGTGTTTCCATGCAGAATTGACAGTGTATTGGCTTGACGGTGATGTATTACATGATTTGCCATTTAAATATTCATCACGCAAGCTGATAGGTTAACGGAAGATTTCTAAAGACTGCACCGGCTTGATTTACACAATGGGGTGTGCACAAGGGCATTAAAATCAGTACTGGAACATGAGTGCTGTCTGCTACACAAATTTACACTCATACATCCAAAACGGCTTATAATGTCCAAAAAAATAAACGTCTGCTTCCATATAAACTCCCGTAAAACACACACAGAAATAAACATGCAGCAAAGGGACTCCCAGGTAGCTTATACGCTCTTTAAAAAAAGAAAAGAAACCACAACGAATAATAAAATAACGAACTTTTAGAAACGTGACTCGTTCTCTCTCACCTAATAACAATGCCTGCAACATCTGAGCTCTGATTGGCTGAGAACATTCTACAAAAGCTTTACCAGAGCTCCATCAGTTTGTTCTTGTGCGCTTAACATCAATCCTTGATTGACAATTTGAGTGTGTGCGTGTGTGTGTGTATAATCATCCCACCCCTATAATCCAGCCCCCACTTCGGCAGTCAGCACTGAGTGTGTGAGTGTAAAAAGGGGGCGGAGTTATGAGACTGCCTGTGCTCTGTGAATGAGGAAGTGGCTGAGTCGGCGCTGGAGGAAACATGGAGCTAAGAGGAAGATGATCCAGGACCGGGAGACAAGGGGCGGAACGGATCGGTCGCAGGACTAAAAGAGAGAGAGAGAGAGAGAGAGAGAGAGAGAGAGAGAGAGAGAGAGAGAGAGAGAGAGAGAGGGGTTACTGGTCAGTGTAATTATAGAAAAGAGGTGTGGTTATAATGTAATATAAACATATATTACTGTGATATCCAATCAAATCATTTCCGCAGAACGGGCCTTGTTTCTCAAGCTGGATACGAACAGATTTTTTTGCGTAAATTGTTCGTACAACCGTTTACAAAAAAAAAATTGGTATTCATGAAAATCCTGTACATTTGGGGGAAAAAACATTCGTATCCTACTCGTGCTCCCAAAAGTAGACAAATGAAACGGATCATTCCGTTATGACAAAAGAAATGACGGGCCTGTCTGTAAACCTTAAACAAACATCTCGTTCATCAACATACACACGTGAGTATGAAGAAAATCAGCATTACTAAAAGATTGACAAACCATGCCCATTTTCTTTCAAATAAATAATTATAGGTACCTTATAGGTACACTCAGTGGATGATGGTTAATTAGTCCAACATACTGTAGTGACATGTTCAAAACCGTCAAGATATAGAGGTGGAGACGGATGCAAGTGCAGATAAAGGTATAATAATAATCAAAACAAACTCAAAAGAAGCTATAAACACGTGGCAAAAACACTAAAGCGAGGAATAAACATGACACAAGGACCAGAACAGAATCAACGGCAGGGTGAGACAACTAAAGCAAGACAAAAGTGCAGTGCAAACTATGGCTATAAATATATGTGTGTGTGTGTATATTTTATATATATATATATATATATATATATATATATATATATATATATATATATATATATACACACACACACACACACACACACAAATGACATGACAAATATGGAATATTTAGTACATGTAGATCTGAAATATCATCTAAACCACAAACCACAAAACATGTAAACAAGTAAATGTAAACAAGTCCAACTCATGAATTTTAACTAACAAACAGTTACATATAACTCCACACACGTTTTGGTGACGAACTCGGAAAACCTGTTAGATATCGCTATGGCTGAATTTTAGAAAAAAAATTAAAAATTCCGCCTACACAGCAAAATCGCCAGTGTTGATTTAACACACAGTGTTGAATTCACACCCTACAGTGTTTATATAAGTCCACTGGACTCATATAAACACTCTGGCTGTTAATTCAACACTATGGATTTTACAGTGTATTACACACGTTATGATGTTCTACTTCCACCAGGGTGGAAATGTTTTTGCTCTTTAAAAATGTTTTTTCTTTTAAATAAATCTTGGTAATCACGTTGTTTATGGAAACAGTCTAAAAATGACTAAAACCTTACTATCTAAGCGTGATTTCCTCACACAGTGAACGTCATGCTTTGATCAAGCTGTTAGACAGTTATGTGCTGAAGCAAAACGGACGTAAGCCTAATTCAGTCCAGTTTGTGATCCGATACTGGCTGGCAAAATGTCTGAAATATATTTAGGTTACTTCACAGATGTACCGTTACTCACAAGGTTGAAAACGACAGCAAGCGCAAAGAACCATGTTTCAAAATAGGGGCATTAAGGCTACAAAAACATGACGCAACAACTGACTGAGAACTGGGCTGTGGAAAAACATCTTAATAGAATGGCCAAGGTGATTATGTGTGTGTGTAAGTGCGTGTGTGCGTGTGTGTGTGCGCTCACCTTCTCGTTTATGCAGGTCAAGTTTGTTCTTCGCCTGCTGGTTTCCTTTAGCTGCTGCCTTCTCATAATAACACACTGCAGTCACGTAACACCGTGGAACTCCAAAACCTCTCTCATAGCACTGACCGAGAAACAGCAGACCAGTACTGTCCTACACACACACACACAGACACACACACACACACACAGACACACACATACACACACACAGTCCAGATTATGCTCCAAACAAGTTTCTCTAGGTCCACCGTTCTGTAACTGTGTAGCCATGCCCTAGGTATAATAACAAAAAATCTAAATACCTAAATACAGTATAGTACGTGTTGTGTGTAGTAATAGCACACCTACAATTTGTCCTTATAAATATCTGTATATTATGGGATGTCGACAACTTCCAAAAGCAGTTTCCGTATGCGAGTGCATCCCGGGTACAATTTTTATAAGTACGGACAGGGTAAGTGTTAATATCAGCACAAATATTCACTGAGAATGATAAAATATAGGCAGTGTTTATAAGGACTTAACTGATGGCACTGTGGTTCTAGTGTATGCAGTATGTGTATAAAATATAACGTGATGTGTCTCACTCACTCCACTCTCCGCTGCCATTCTGAAATAGTGAACTGATTTTCCTCCATCGGCGTCTGGATCCTGAGAGAATAACACACCCAGGTACAGCTGAGCCTGAGCGAGAGAGAGAGAGAGAGAGACAGTCAGACAGACAAGGAGAGCAAAGAGACCAAGAAAGAAAGAGTCAGTTTAGTAAGTGATGCTACAGAGAAAGTGTACTTTTTGAAAGTGATCTCTCTCTCTTTCTCAGTACCTCAGTGTGTCCGGCAGCAGCAGCGTTCTGCAGAAGAGACATGGCTGTAGCAGTAGCAGTGTGTGCGTCCATGATGCTCAACTGCCCCCTGCTGTTCAGGAGGAGTTTTGCACAGCGGTACTGAGCCTGTGTGTGACCTGCCAACGCTGCACACTTGTAATACTGCAGAGCCTACATACACACACACGCACGCACAATCAAGAATGACCTACAGTTCAGTTGTGAATAGAATAATGAGCTTGCCTACACTGAGAAGGACACAGCATGCTTTTTCAAATAAATAAGGGGACCCTGGAAAGTAGTCGCCTTTACACTACCTTCTGAATGGGACGCGCTTTGCCTTTGCCACAAACGTTGCCTAACAAATGCTGTCTACTGACATGACATCTTTCCAAATAGAACTAAATAAATTGCACTATTTGCCCAATATTATGCATGTTGCATAATATAACTGATTACATGTCTACAATACACTAAAATATGTTTGTGTGTGTGGATGTGTGTGTGAGAGAGATACGTACCTTGCTAAGGTCTTTCCCGACTCCGCGGCCCATCTCATAACACACTCCAACATTAAACTGAGCTTTGGTGTAATTCTGCTGAGCCGAAGCCCGAAAACACTCGAACGCTGCCTTATGATCGCCTGCTTTAGCACTCTCTAGACCTGACACACACATACACACACACACGGAAAGTGTCAGAAATATCATTACAGGCAGTAAGTGCGTCTAGTACAGCAGTGACAGTATACTTGTATAATCATATAGCATGATAAGGAAATGTATAATACCTGAATGTTAACAATTTTTATGTACGAAGTAAAGAATAAAACACTTGGGAGCGTGCTGTTATAGGAAAATAATCAACGTCAGCAAAAGTGGAGTTACCGTTACCACCCCTAAGTTGATTATTTTCCTATAACAGCAAGTGTTTTATTCACAAACAGTTTGCCAACAAATACGATTCACTGTTTATTAATAAAGGTAGGTGATACTCATTATCCATTTAGTTAGTTTTTATCCACAAGTTAGTTCCTGTTATCACTTATATTGTAACAGCTACTCTAAACAGTCCAACGAATACAAAGAAACGCACCTTAAGACTGTCCCATGGTGGAAAACTTCACTTTAAGCGGTTTTCAAGCGATGACACTTGAGACTCCTTCCATAAATGTTAAATAAAGTCTCCTCATTCAAAACTTTACCATAGCAACAATTATACGGTATTAGGCTTAGATTTCGTGACGTGTCCACCGTATAAGTCTCTGTGAACTAGCCATTACTACAGAAACGATTTCAGTATTAAGTGCGTTAAATTTACTTACGCTAAAAAAAATGATTGCACTAGTTAACTTCTAAACTCTCGGAACTAAACTCCTAACTAATCTACCTAAACTTGCCAAATGTACTACACCAAATTTAATAAACTTAATTAGTTTATTAAATAGTAGTGATGTGTTGCTCATGAATCTTTAATATGACTTGGGAACAATGAGTTGTCTCAGAGAGTGATTCGTTCAATTTGTGTTGGCTGTGCACGCACTGCAACATCCCTATAGGTTCTGTACAGGACACAGAAATGATCATTTCACGTATCAAGTCTTCGGGTTTGCGTTCATCACGTCACAGCTCCACTGCATTCAGCCTATGGGGCAGTCATGGGATGAACGAACGATTCAAACCCGAAAACTCGAGAGATGAACTAATCATTTCGGTTTCCGGGGAACAGACGACTCGGAGGTGAAGTGAACTAACAGATTGTATAGCCTGAAGACCAGCTACGGTATTAATTAATCCTTTCTGTTTCTCATAATTCGGCGTCGGCTGCATTAGCCTATAGTTTATTTTTTATTCCAAATGTGATCAACGTTTGTGTAAGTACTAGATGTGTTGAGGAATTTAACATGTAAACATTTTAATTATATCCGGCTGAAATGAACGAAATGACTCGAAAACAAGATTCGTTCATTTTGCTGAATGAGATTCAAAGATCCGAGTCGGTAAAATGATCCAAACTTCCCATCACTATTAAACTGACTACATTTACTAAACTAAATGAATGTGGTAATATTTTTACCGATGATGTTGAGGATGACAGGCACGCTGTTGCCTGCGACATCTCGCAGATTCCTCTCGGCCTCGTCCAGAGAGCACGACTTCTGTGAAAATATGCATAAGGGTCAAAGGTCTTCGCCGTGACAGCAGGTCAGAGATATTTATAAGAGCAGCTGTGTCAGGAACAGCACCTGTCCTTGTGGTACTTCACATCCAGTGGCTGCTGTCTGGGAGACATTAAAGTCTGGGAGTGCTTCTAAAGTAAGAACGAAATTCAAGAAATTAGCATAACAAAGGCATTTACCGTATAAAAGTATATATGAATACATGGAGAGACTATATAGTGACCTGTTATGTTATGGTTGACTGTCTCCCCCTGCTGGTCATTGATGGAGTGTGCAGGTTCAGCAACAGTGCTGTAATTATAAACACTGCTGCTGCTGCTGCTGCTGCTGTGCTCTGGACTTGTTAACGCCCCCTTCACACCCATCACACACACTCCACGGGGCAACACAATGTGTCCTGACACTGTGAGAGCAGAACAGAAAGGAACACAAGAGAGAGAACGTCAGTGTGCTGTAAGAATGGTGCATGCTGCAGTGAAATTAAATTTAACTCCAGTATGTGTGTTACAACACTGAAGAGGAATAATGCAAAGGAAGGAGCCATAGGACACGTTCTACATTTTCTATATAGTCCTTTTCACAGGTGCATATGGGGGGGGGGGGGGGCCTGCCACTGTCTGTATTAGTTAATAAACGTCGAATCACTAATCACTTTCTAATTATTATTACAATCAGAATTATTTTTCAAGTTGTTTCATGTCACACTCCATTTTTTTCTCTTTCAGCTCAAAGCCAGTCTTTTTTTTTTTGATAATTTTTTGGCGACGCTGCTAATAAATATGATTAACAAATGGTAGCTATATAGTACTTGTCTAATGTCAGCGAAGTCAAGCTACATTTTATTTCAAATGAACAAACTCAAAACATCATACGTTTACCTCGAATAAAAGAAAGGCTGAGAATATCAAGACGAGACAAAAAGGATTAAAGGTCGACCGATTGATGTTGCGATGATGAATCGGCAGCGATAACTGATTGCTGGAACTAAATCCACACCAATAGTTTTGCCCGGTTGCATCAGTTGTGGAGCGGCTGAGAAGGGTCCGCTGTCATTATACAGTACAATAGCGGCCTCTAGAGGCGAAATAAACACTATCACTGACACGTTTTGTTGTGTTATTTGCAGTGTTTTTTTTAAAGTAATAAAATGTATCTCTTTTTTTATGTTATTTGGAGTGTTACCTTTTGGTTCAGTTTGGAGGTATATCTTTTATATTTATTAATAGCTAATATCTATTAATATTTATATATTTATTTCCATTAAAAAAAGCAAATTTTCATGGTATAGTCAGTACTTATTTTTGTAATAAAGTTCAGCAATATATTACTTTGAGTGTTTTTATTCAGTATCAATTTTAAAAACTATCAGTTATCGGTAGGTACTGCCCAACTTAATCCAGGTGTACAACGGTGATCCCCGTTGTAAGCCATGTCACACTGTAGGATCTCAGTTGTCGTTAATGTCAGACTGTATGACAGTCAAAACGTGAAAAATGTCAAGAAGCCTACAGGACTACAGGACTGTGCCTCAAACCTTCTATAATCGGAGGAAAAATTTTATCCCAAGGACCATTAATCGGCTGTCAGGGAACATGTCAAACTAGCAATCAAAGACTACAGATTTTGGCCTAGGATTATAGGATCAAAATTTGTTACAGACGACCAAATCATGGCCAAAATCGTACAGCGTAAACCCGGCTATAGGTCAACCTCTAAAAATGATCACAAGTGTGAGATTGGAAGCAAAAGGGGCGTTAAAAACACTTGCACAACTGTATTTAATATATTATCAACAACATTATCAACTAATTTGATTGAAATATCACGGTATACCATCATATCGATACATCACCCCAGTCCTGTTCGAAATCATTTTCAGAAAATCGTAAGTACCGGTTAATAACGACACAGAAAACAGTGTACATGATTTATTACTAAATGCATCATGCATTAGTAAATACGATTTCCCCTCGAGCTAGGGCTGTAGCATGCAGCATGCTCGGAAACTCAAAACGCAAGCCCGATGCATGAGCTCTTAGCAAACGCATGCTTTTGGGTCTTCAGTGACATTAACGTTGTTTACTTTCGACACATGCTTTTGTTATGGTTTATGTCCTGTCTCCGCCCCATATAGTCATAGGTTGTTTCCCGTATGTGCCATCATTGTTTTCAGCTGTCTTGTGTTTCACCCCTGATAACCCCATTTAAACCCCTCGTGTCTCTTTGCACTTCGCGTAGTACTGAGTGTTATCACCATACCAAGTGTTTGTACCCTGTTCCTCATTTTAGTTTCATGTTCTTTGATCTTGTCTCTCGTTTCTCGTTCTTGATTCTAACCTTGCCCAGTTTATGCCTGTTTGCCAATCTCATGACCCATTGCCTGTTTCTTGACCTCGCTATTGTCTCGTTTTGGATTTGTCTGCCTGTCTCTCTCTAAATAAACTCTTATCTGCATTTGCATCCGTCCTAACCTTCATTACGTTATACACGTGACACATGCGTCCTTAATTAAATGTTATGCTGACGATTTGAACCACGAGCTGGAGCTGATGCATCTTTACTACTTATGAGTAGTGGACAGACATTTGTAATGAAAGCTTTACCATGGAGATGTGAGATATAGTGCTATTGTGTTTCCAAGCAAAACAGGAGTGTGTTATCTCCACACAAGTTCTCGGGTGTACTCTGTAGCCCGACTGGAATGATCACAATATGTGAATTTTACATTCTCAATATGAATGTAAATCAATACGACAAACGTGGCCTTGTTCCCCTTCAATTTATGTTTGTTTTGCTTTAAGTGGCTGTGGTGCATGATCGGACAGGACGAAGGATTGACAGGACTCACGCATTTCGAGCAGGATCTTGTGTGTGCATTTGTGAAGGAGGCGTTCTGGGAGGCGGGGCGTTCCCGGGTTCTGTTCGCCAACAGAGGAGAACTGAGAGTGGATCCTCCTGCAGATCTGCATGAACAGAACCGCCGCGGCACCCTACATACACATACACGAAAATCATCATGTATATGCAAAAAGTATATTCAGACTTTGTAGCTCATTATGTGAACTCAAATGATGAAAGAGTGTGTGAGTGCTGGTGGGTGTGCTCTGTACCCATCCCACTGCATCCAGCGCCGTGTATCTCTGCATTCCAGCAGAGCAAAACTCTGCCGTTCTTTTGCTTTTTTTCTTCTGGTCTCCATCATCCCCTCTCTGAGACCTGAAAGCAGTAAACCAAACACAATTTAGTTATAAAATGTCTTAATTTAGAATATGATTTCAGGATATAACGCTGCATGACAGAATAAGAGTCCAAACAGGAAGGCACATAAGTGCTCACGTCTTCAATGGACAAGTCATTTTTTCTGAAAGCTCATTATGTGCAATTTATATGCTGTGTGTGTGTGTATACAGTAAGCTTGCTCTCAAAAAGATAAGAGAAATCCTTACTTGTTTCAGTTCTACTTTATTCCATTCTAAAATTTCATCACTGTCTGAGCTGTGAAAGTGTTCAGTGCTCGAAATTCACTCATGTGTAATGTGTGTGTGTGTTTGTTTTGGGGGTTTTTTTTGTGACGAATCCCTGCTTGGAGAATAGCACGCAATACTGATCATGTGATAGAGGAATGGAGGGATGGAGTAACGAGCAAAGGTTACCGTCCGGTGGAGAGCACCGACGATGAGCTGATGACTTCATCCTCAACGTGGTGGCCGTTCGAGAGACGCAAAGACGACGTGTTCCCATGGTAACGGCTTAAAACTGGTAATAAAACAAAGGAAAAGATAAGAGGAAAATAGTTGATAAGCAATCTGCATTGTGGACAAGTACAATTCGAGTCAAATAGCATTTTGTTTTAAAAATAATAAATGATTATTGTGCATTTTAACTTCAGTGTCCAGCATCACAGGTCTGTGTCTCCAAAAACCTCTTGATCTGAACGTTTATTTAAAAGGTTCTCAGCTTTGTTAAAGGGTTCTAGTTTGGAGTATGTTTTTTCTATATACAACAGGGTGCTACACTTCTAGTTCTGACTAAAAAAAAAATAAATAAGTGTTCTTACCAATGGTCCAATTGTCCCATGTCATCTATTCTGATTTGACAGCAATACAAATATAGAATTCGTTTTAAAATATGCATTTTATCTTCTCACCATTATAGTATAGAAACATTATTGATGGAAGCAGGGCAGAACAAGTTCAGGCATCCCACTAAGTGCCATATTTTCCCCTCTATTTACTACTCATTTTCACTTTCCTTTTACCTTGTTATGCTCAGGGCGAATTGCGCCCAACATAATCTCTAATCTCTATAATTGTATAATGAAAATAATATTAATAATAATAGCACATAAAAATACGTCAAGCCCATAATATTTCAGAGAGTAAAGTCTTTTAATAGTCATTTTTTCATCTAATATTGCTCCAAAATTAAGGTTAAATTATTATTATTATTTTATGTCTGTGTGATTTGTGAATGCATTTTGCATGATGCTAAACTGGAAGTTAATTAAGCCTTTATTACTTGGTAGATACATTAGCCTGGTGGCTCCAGTGGAAAGCTAAAGAAGGACATTTCATACATTAAACATCCATTTATATCTTGCCCCGCCTGGGAAAGAGGAGCATTGTGCACATTTCAAGTTTAGAAAACATATGATTAATATACTAACTCAATGATAAACTCTCATAACATTTGACGTTCGTTGGAATTGAAAACAGTCAGTGACCTTTTGGGCCAGTGAACTCTTCAGCAAAACAGGCCACGAAGCGCGTTCAACGGCTGTGTGCTCATGATGTTATTTTTAAAGACTAATACTGAAATAGACTGATTAGGCTCTGTAAACTCTGTTAGCGTTACAGAAAGTTAACGCTGCATTGCTACACACAGAAAGAAAAACATAAACACGAATGAAAATTAAAGACATTGTTAACATAACAGAGGCCAAAAAAATAGCTCACCTCTCCCCACCAAGCTTTGTATTCGCCACATCTTCAGCTTGTTCTTAAGTCTCAGTTAATTATCGGTGCGTTATTACGATTTCTAAGATGTTAAATTGTTAGATGTTTTATTTATTGTTGTGTCCATGATTTAAAAAAAAAAAAAGAAAAAAAAAGAGAAAGCGCACATCAGCGACCTGCCGCTTCCGCATGCAGATCTAGAGAAGAAGTCACGAGACTGTTCCTGATATTTTAAGGGCGGGGCTAAGGTGCGTAAGGCGGGGCTTACTGGACGAAAGGTGATGCAAGCGCATGTTAAAACTAAATATCATAAATTCTACTGCTAATAATGTTAGCAATAATAATACTGAGGAGCATAAATAGAAACTATTACTGAATATTTGTATATTTAAATTATTACGACAATACCAAGTAATACATTAATATAACAATGAATACACAATAAATAGTGCACCACAACCAATTTACCAATAATTTGACAATATATTTAAAAACAAGCATAACTAAACCTTATTATTATTATTATTATTATTATTATTATTATTATTATTATTATATTGCTGGCTGCAGTCTGATAAATGACCATGAGGGGGCAGTACTGTCAACAAGAAATCATAAAATCACCATGGCATTGAAGTGACATTATTCTGCACTTTTAGAATGGTGTTGCAGTGGAAATCAACAGGAAATTAGCAATCTTGATAATTATGCTCGATATGCTATAAACAACATATTAATTATTCTTAATAAACTATATGGTCTTTATGGAAATACGTTTTACACATTTCAATTAAAGCTAATTTTATTAGCATGACAATTACAGTTGGTAAAGACGCAAGATTTACATACATCGCAGTAATACCACCTGATATAAACTTCTTACATTTAAAGAGTTAAAGGGGGGAAAAGTTTAGTTAAAATAATTTTTTTTTGCTTTAAACTTTGCCCAAACTGCCCTCACGTTAAGAGGCTAACAAGTAAGCCAACACACACTTAGCACAAATACATCCTTTATCTGATAGTACATTTACTAGCTAACCAAATACTACCAGAAGGGACTTCCTCCCAGTTCTCACTTAACTGATATTTTCAATTATCCCTTTTTTAATCTACTACCAGCTTCATCTGTTCAGTCATAGATGCATCTGTAGGTGTTTGCCTGGTCTGTGTTTGTCTGTTCAGTGTTGTAATATTTACTTCAGTGTCTGTACACCATCTTATGACACACACTTGCTTACTCTACCATACACACCATTTCCTTTCCTCTCAGAGGCATGGCGAGGACTTATTTAGAAAGAAAATGGTAGAATGGTCTTACTAGAATGTCAGCCATTTTAAGAAAGTGCTAGAATGTTCTAATAAGACTTCTTGACAATAGAGTGCTCACACAGTCATAATGTTGATGGACGAAGGACTGTATATATTACCTATAATTCAGTGTAGGTATACATGAGTTTCTGCACTGAGAAATGGAGTCTCTTTACACAAACAACTTTAAAACAGTTGTGTAATTAGGTAAAGCACAATGCTAGCTATGTTTTCTTACTAGTGCACTAGTGTTAAAGATCCATCTGACATGCTGGCCAATTATTAACAGATAAGCTTGCAAGCTTTTCGCTAGCTACTGAATACGCTATAATAGTACTTTTCTAGTAACTGTTTTTGATGCACACCATCCCAAATGGCATATTCCTTTATGTTTTTTCAACACCTGTGTTACTTGTTAGCATAAATTCTAATGAGAACTCTTCAATTAAACTCTAGGATTTTGGAGGGAGTGGATGTATATTCCTTTTCCCAGGGCCTCATGTTCCCTTAGCTCATTGTTCTCTCAACCTGATACATACATTGCTAACCCAGTGAACAAAAGATATGAAAAATACATGAAAAAGATGTATTTGCTTAGATTAATATGAGATTTAGATTACTATCATGAAGATGATTATTAATACGTCCTTTCGAAGGCATAAAAAAGGTGTTTAATGTGGTCACATACAAGATGACTAATATGCTGTCCAGCGTAAACCTATTATTTATTTATTTAGTCGGAAGAAGGTGGATCATGACCGACCAAAAGAACACCAAAGACAATAACTTTTAATGGGCCAACCTAAGTAAGGCCTGACTGGCCCAACAATGGACAGCTATGGATGACTCTGGTTAGTCATAGGTTTAATATAAGTCATAGCTCAAAACATGGTGGCAAATCTCCAGACCTATTTTAAAAGACACACTTTTAAATCTGTCTTTCCTAGTGATATAGGAAATGGGGCCCTAGGAATATAGAATCCTTGCACCATTGTGACATAGGAACATTGGGTGATTTCCTAAAAGTTTACAAGTAGTGAACATAGGACCCTGGGCACATGGGAGCATAGTGCCTTATACCGTTTTTCCACCAGACGATGCAGCAGGGCTCAGCAAATTATCTGTAATCCCATATTTTGTCACTATTTCTACCATCACCATACCAAAGTACCCATGTTAAATTTGGTTACCCTTCTTATCCAGGTACCATGTGAGCCAAGCCAGAACATACTGGTAGAGGTAAAAGTAGTGCATCATCCAGGGTCAGCTTGATAGCAAGTTGCTGTCAGTTTCTGACATAAAAAATATTCTCTGTTGGTGACTGCCTTCTGATAAAAAAAAATGCACTTGGAAGGATTTAGGGAAGCGTTGCTCAACTTCCACTTCAGATACGCCCACATCACCAGCTAATGGAATCATGAAGTTTTGATGACAGTAGTGTGGTGAAAGCCTCTATTGTAGCTGCTGACAAGCAGACCCTGTGTAGAACATATTGACAGGTGCAATGTGCGTGCTGAAGTTTCTGATGAACCTCCTGTTAAAAGTTGGCAAATCCCAGAAACCACTGGAGCTTCCTGACTGTCCTGTGGCAAGGCCAATCCTGCTGCACAGCTTGCACCTTCTGCTTCTCTATGTACACCAAATTGAATACTGGCAGCTGGGACCAGAGGCACAAACTTTACCAATAAATTGTTGAGTTCATGGTAGTCAGTTCAGGATTCTTGGTCCTCTATCTTGCTTTTCCACAAAAAGAGTTCCAGGAAAAATGTAGGTTATGTTTTTCCAATCAAGGTAATCTCAAAACAACAGAATGTTGTGGTGAATCAATTACATACAAGGACATAGTGTTATAAGGTGCAATTCCAAATCGCATCAGCAGGTGCTTGCTTTGTTGCTGGATAGAGATAGCTGGCAAGATTGCACTTCCAGGCTCTGACTGATAAAGCAGATAGCTTCTCCATATCTGCAACGTTCGTAGAGATACCAATGCAATACATACAGATTGGTACCTGAAAAAAGAAGAGGATATTTCTTTAACTTCCTAACTAATTGATGCCTTATATTTGTCATAATGCATCTTTGGCCTGGCTTCCCACTGGATTTGCTTATACACAGACTTGAGCTGTCTTCTTGTGTGTATTGGCTGGAGGGATTTGAATGATTCTGTTGGAATTTATGTAGGAGGTTATCCAGCAAGATTGAAGGAGTCATCTCAATTGGCAAGTTCAGCTTGTTATTTGGTGATGAGAGCCTTATCATTCCATCCAAGACTGGCTGTCAGGGTGTGGAACCTTTGGGTTTGTCAAACTCACTCCCTTCTTCTGTTCAAATCCCTTGTCCAGATGTATCATTGAATCAGGCTGAATAATATCAGTTCACATACACAAATCTAGGGGTGCATCACTCTGTGTAATCACCTGACATAACTGTCACTGATAGGGTGTAGGAATCTACAGTCTGGGCTAGAAAGAAATAAGCCTCACCCCTGGTTCTTCATATCACTCTGTCTTTTTCTTACAATCATTGCTGGTGCTGTGCTCGGTTCCACAAAAGTCCAAAATAATCCACCTTAAGACATTGTTAACTAAATAATATGATGTGGATGCCCTGCTAGCCCATTTATACTTGTCGTCCATGGTTATAGGCTATATATACAAGGAGTACTGTAAAGCAAGCCAAAACATGAAATTGGGTTGATGCCATGTTTTTGCCAATGTACAGGAGTCATGATGAACAACAGGGAGATGGCAAGTGGATTTCTGCTTAATAATAATTGAAATGATATTTGTTGATTTGCTAAATTCCATTCTCATGTATAACCCACTTGCCTCATTCTGTTCTTTGGTCTACATTAAATTAAAGCCAGTTCTTGAACACTCTCTCTCTCTCTTTCTCTCTCTCTCTCTCTCTCTTTCTGTGTGTGTGTGTGTGTGTGTGTGTGTGTGTGTGTGTGTGTGTGGTCCAGACTGTAATTACACTTCCTCCCACACCAGTGTTCCAGTACCTCACTGCTCCTCCTTACGCTCCATATTGAGCAGGTTTCTAAAATGAAAGTTGGTTTTGGTTTGTTTTCTTTAGTCATATGTTATATGAATGGAATACTCATGTCTAGGAAGAAGAGGGAATCGGTTGTGGTTTGTAACTGGTAAATCTTGAAATGAAGAATCTCAGATGAACGGATACATTTGGTTGTTTGAAATGGATCCCGATACCAGGCTTAGATGTGGTGACTATGGTCAGGAAAGGCCATTTTGAACTGAACCCGCTGAAACCAGCCCTGCGTTCTGTTTTTAACCCACTCTCATCAACTTGCCTTTTCTGCTTCCCCATCGCCATTTAAGGTCATTCCATTACGTTACAAGGTCAACTGGAGTTTATTAAAGGCCTGAGGGATGAAGTTCACCCAGAATTATTCAAAGTACATTGCAATCTGAGCCAGTTTTATTTTTTTTTAATGTTGAATGAAGGTAATTATAGATGTAAATAGGAGCTATGAAATATTTGATATTTTGTGTGACATAGTAGAAGGTTGTGTTGTTGCCTCACAAGCATAAAATCCAGGGCATTTAGTTTAAACATGTAGTTTGCATAATGATAAACTGGAAGCTATATATTTGTGGTAAAATGGAATATTGGGTACATTTAATTTGAAGGAATCCTTGCAATGCCCATTTAGGACCTGACTGGATATGAGGGTGTTTTCCTCCTATACACACCTTACTTTGTCCTGTAGGTGCATTCCTACAGGGGGGACTTTTATAAGGCTATTTTATTCAGAAACTATTCTAATTCCAATTGAATTTTATAATCGTTTAAAGGTCCATCCTGAGCTCAGGTTACTGTTGGTGTGGAGTTTCTATGTATGTTCACCCCATGTTCATGTGGGTTTCTTTAGGGTTCTAGGATCTCTAGGTGGATAAATTGCCGCTAGTTGTGTGTAAGGTACCCAGGGAGCCCCTAGCTAACTAACTATATCATATCTCATTTGTCTATGACCTACGTAGTGCCAATAACGTGAACATACATCCATGCTATATGTATGTGTATGATTATGCTATAATTGGGAGGCCATTGAAACGCATTGACTCACATCATGGCGTTTAAATTTATTGTCCTCAAAGTCTGGGCCAGCTTCTCCTCAACTCTCGGAGTTGGCTAACATGGCATGCAGTTGATCAAGTACAGTTTAATAGAGGTGGATCTATACAAAGATGGTTGATTGCAGGTAACCAAATCCAGAATATGGCAACTGGAAACAGACAAAAAGAAAAGCTTATTACATACCTTTGACAGCCAGTGCCCTCGATTGCACCAATATGAAATTTGAGGTGTGGACGACATTATTTTGTTTGCCCATCAGATTTGTCCAGGTAGCTATGTGTGGAACCAGCTCCCATTAAGGATGCTATGATTGTTGATTGCAGAACAATGGCGTAACACTAGTCTGGTCCTCAAGTTTTTCTTACCAGTTCTGAGATATGGCTGTGTGTTGATCTGCTTGAAAAACATCATGACAGTCAGATATATCAACTGTCATGGCAGCATTAAGTTAGACAGCTCTCACTACCTTGGATAAAAACTCTATTTTATGACTAGTTTTACTGAGAGCAAGTCATCTAGCCAGGCTTTACAATTCATGACAACTGCAAACTGCACACAGGCCTGTTTGACAATGGCAACTCAATACATTGGCAATTGTAGTTCTTGTTGGTGAAGACAGAAAACTCACTGGGGAAGGATGCACTGGCCCACCATGTACTACATGCCTTTCTTCATCCACTACTGATTCTTCCCATGTTGCACAGAATTGAGCAACTAGCAAGACCTTGGTTCCACTGCTGCTCTTGCTACTGGCTGAAACACCCTAGCAGCTTTCTTCTCAAGCAGATCTGCTATCTCAAAAGGATGGAGATATTTGATTAGCTAGGCCACCTTTGCCTGGTGGTCTCATTCCCACAGAACCAATTGTCAACTGATTACTGTGTAACTACATTCTAAGAAACTCCTGAAAGCAAGTGAGTCTAGTACACATACTTTGTATGTCCTTAGGAAGCTGTTTCTTCAATGGTGCAACAATATGAGCTGGTGCATTGTCTGACTCCCAAAACACTAACTTTTCTTCAGGGACTGATAGACAGTTGCAAGTCTCTATTTACGATAAAGGTATATATATTGACCACTACAGTACAGGTATTACACCCTTTCATTTAAGGGCCAAGGTGCCGACATCTGCCACAATTTCCCAAGAACCTAGCATGGGATCTCCCCTTTGTGTTGTATTCCATTTAGGCCCCTCCTATGCCTAACGATCCAAATAACAGCTTTTTTTTTGGATTAGTTCAGCAAAAAGAGTGGGAGAACTTCATGCTCTACTAATAAACTTGCCTTACATGTGCCTTATCTAAGCAGAGGCTGGCTGACTGCATGATGGACATCATCTCAGTGGCCTATAGTATTTGGCCTAGACGTCCAGGCCCTACCGTGACATGGTACTCTACAAAGAGCATCTGCTCATCGTGAGATTTACTCAGAGATGTAACCCTCCAAGTCATTTTGGAAGGTCTCAGCTTAAGTGCGCACAAGAATGTATCAAGGTGATTCTCACCACCACTGGAGGTTATAAGGGGTTCATAGAACCACAGTTATGTGTTCCTTATGGTTACCCATAATACTCGAGTATTGTTATTTGTTTGTCTGTGTCAAGATTATAGTATTTGTAGTTTAACTTACTGCTTGAAAACTACATACGTGGCCCTTCCATTTGTGCGAGAATTATGTCTTTCTTTGCTTTCCTAACACGTTAAGCATTGCCAGCCAATCACAGGTGTCTGTTAAGTCATTTATACAGAGCCACTTCAAATCACAGAGAAGTTTACCACTTACTGTATATGCAATTCAGAAGCTGGTACACTAATACCATGATATGGCCATTCATCCTTTACTAAAGAATAAAATCAGATGTTCTGTCACCCAACAGATGTGGTGTCACCTCTTTAGTGTGTTTTTGCCCTTCCTTTACTACCCCATATCTAAAACCATGGACATGGCACTCGATAGAGTGAAAGAGAGAGAGAGCGGGAGGGAGAAAGTGGGAGGGAGTGCATGCTGCCTGAGGCTGAGAGGGGCCGACCGAGGGAATGAGAGCTTACGCACATGTTCTCCAGCCTGTCTGCTGTAAACACTTTAGCTCCAGAGGACAACAGGACGCACGCACTCGCACGTGCCTGAGGGTATTTCTTGACTACCCCATCATCATCATCCTCTTCACACTAATGCTTTAGGACGAGCTTAAGCGTGAATTTCAACACAGTCCACACGAGTATGTGTTGACTTTCATCCTCTTTTCCTCCTCCATTTGATTATATTTTTGTCTACGTCTTCCTCTGATTATATCATCCTCTCTCTGTCTCTCTCGCTCTCCCTATCATTTGTCTCTCTCTTTTTCTCTCTCTCATGTTTGTTCATCTCTCTCTCTCTCTTTTTATCAGTCCCTTTCTCACACTTTTCTTCTCATATCTGTTTTAGTTTCTTTCTTTCTCTTATTCTCACTCATTTTGTTGTTCTCTCTCCATTTTTTCTATATCTTTCTTCTTGTCTCTTTCTCCCTTCCTTTATAAGCTTTTCTCTCTCTTTTTCTTGACATCATGTTCTCTTAATCTATTACTCTCTGTCTCTGTCCTCCCTTTATTACTCCCTGTCTTTCTCTCTTCCTTTCTTTCTCTCTCTCTCTCTCTCTCTCTCTCTCAGCATGACTGAGTCTAAACAGTGACCTGAGAGTTAACAGGAATCCCTCTCTTTCCCTCTCTAACTTCAGATGAAAAGTAGGAGTGAGTGAGCGAGTGGAGGAGGAGAGGAGAGCTGGATTGGGGGGCGGTGTAGCTGAGAGGCCACAGAGGGGGGTTCCAGCATTACTGAAAGGGCTGGACAGAGCGAAAGAGCAGAAAAGAAGGAAGAAAAGAAGCGAGAGGGGGAGAGAGAGGGAGAGATGGCGAGTGGAGAGATCTCCACTCTTCCCTCGGCTTCGGCCGACAGCTTTCCCCCGGGCCACTTCAAAGACCCCAAGAGGCTGTACTGCAAAAACGGAGGCTACTTCTTACGCATCAACCCAGACGGACGAGTGGATGGCATCCGCGAGAAAAACGACCCCAACAGTAAGACCCCTTTCTAAAAAAAAATAAAGGTATGAAAGAGAGAGAGAGAGAGAGAGAGAGAGAGAGAGAGATTGCTGTTAGGCCTCATGTTAGTGTTTACTTCCTTCACTTGGAGGAGATTGAGAAAAATAGAAAGATGGAAAGAACTGTAAGGCAGAGCAAAGAGCAGGAGAAAATGAGAGAGCGAGAGATACAGAGACTGAAAAAAGGGTGAGTATGAGAGACACAACTAGAAAGAATGAACAAGGGAGAGAAATACGGTAAAGAGAGAAGGAGAAAGGAGGAGAGAATGAAAGAGTGAAAGAGAGACTGAAAGAGAAACAAAAAGAAAGACGGACTGAACACAGGAGAGAAATAAAAGGAATGTACTTAGCCTTTAGGTTTGTGTTTACACTCTGTTACTCTGCTACATAACTCACCTAGAGAGAAAGAGAGAGAGAGAGAGAGAGTGAGAGAGAGAAGGGTAGAAAGAGAGGGAGGCAATACAAAGCATCTTTATGCTGTAGCACGGCAGGGAAAGAAATCAGGCCCAACTTTCCATCTGACTTCTCACTGTGGGATTTTGTCATTTATAAACACAAGGAAAATAACTTTTTTAAACCCAATAAGATTTCAGTCAATTCCTTTACACAAGATTTTCTGTTCTGATTGGACAGTGCGTGTTGATTAATTTTCTATAAGAGCAGCTCTGACAATAGTTGTAGGTTTATAATAATACAGTATAATCTTTGATATGGTAAAGCTTTCTCGATAGTTTAACATTTATGGAAGAATCTCCAGTCAGTGAGTTTTTCCACCATGGGAAAGTCTTCAGGACAGAGTACTTTCTGCTTTCTGGTTTCTCAGTAACATGTCAAGCTGGGATTTTGTCTTATTAACTTCGTGAGAGGAAAAAGATGATGGAACGAGGATGAAACGAGTGTATATGACTGCTTTAATGTAAGTGATAACAGTACTGTAACATTCACTGTAACTATAAATGGATAAATAGTTATTCTTTAATATATATATATATATATATATATATATATATATATATATATATATATATATATATATATATATATATATGTATGTATATATATATATATATACTGCCAAACTGACAAATAGACATCTGTAAATAATGTGTTTAAGAAATTTGTGTCGCCTCTGAACATCAAACGTGGGGGAAGAGAAACTTTCTTGGCTACATTTGTTAGTCCTCCTATTCAACCCAAGGCACACAATCCGTTTATCTTGCTTGTTCTTTTGTGTAATTTGTACTTCCTTATCTTTTTGTTGCCATAGCAACGACTAGCAAGGCTTACAGTCTTGTCATTAATGTCCATTGCTGTTAAAATACCTTGACACTAGTGATGAGAAATCTTTATTTCTGATGGTAAGAAGATTCTGTCTGAATGATCCATTTGGCTATTTACAAAGTATTTCACACTTTCATAAGCCCCAAACTATAGTACATATTCATTAAGAAAAAAAAAGCTAAATGAACATGTTATTTTACTCAGTTGCATTACCTGTTCTTAATGACTTTGTCTGTTGATGGAAATTTGATAAGTAATTCAAGATAAATTGGTTTCTGAAGTCTTTATCAGTAGAGACATAACTGTTGGAGTTTAGAGTCGACATACTCTCTCTCTCTCTCTCTCTCTTTCTCTCTCTCTCTCTCTCTCCCCCTGCCTTTATACAGTAGTTCAGTTCAATAGTGTTTTTATTGTCACAAATGTTAGAATATATTATTATTCAAGCAAATATCACAGGTCAATTAAGGGCTATAGATTAGGTTAATAGCACGATCATTTAAAAAGATAATTTAAAAAAAGTTATTGATCACAAACAAAGCCACCCCAACGTTGATTATTTTTCTATAACAGCGCACCCTGAAATGATTTATTCCTCTTCTACCAATGAACGTCACATCATGCTTTTGAACCGATTAATTGTGGTACATCCACAAGATTAGTTCCTGTGGCGGAGAACTTACACACTGTTACAAAGCACTGACACTGGAGACTCCTTCCATGCACATCAGTAATATGTTTATTATTAATCTTAGATTATTTGGAGCTTTCGCTATACAAGTCCATGTGAGTTAACTGTTGGTGTAGAAATAACGATGGAATTATTTCCTCAAATTCATACGTAATGGGTTTTTTTGTTTGCTCCCCCCTCCCCTCCAAATTTCACACCATATTGTATCTGTATCTGTATGTTTACTTCCTTTCTCTCTCTGTTCTGTCTCTGTGTTTTTGTACCCTCTATCAAGGTAGGTTGTTTCTTTCCTGTATTCTTTTTTTTTTTTTTTACACCTCCAGACTCTCTCCTTTCCTGTTTTCTATTTCTGTTCGTCTGTCTGTCTGTCTGTCTTCCTTTCTATCCCTCTCTCTATGTTTATCCTTCTGTTTTTTCCCTTTTTATATATCTTTATATCTCCCTCTCTCCTTTGCCTCCATTTCCTTCTCTCCCACTCTCTTGTCTCTCCCATCTATATTTATCTCTCTATCTATCTGCCGTGTTTTGTCCTTCCGTTTCCCTGTCCCTCTCTGCAATCTTGTAAAGCACCTGCTATGAGTAATGTGATGGAGTTCGGCTGATGGTTTTAATGACATTTAATCATGAGCGACATGATGACCACATCTTTGTAAACACAGACAGTGGCTGTATAAGACATACACAAACACACAAACACAGTTTTCTCTCAGTGTTGCACCCACTCTCTCTCTCTCTCAATCATCATTAGTCATCAGTTAGAAATGAACAGAGGATGAAAGTGAAGGGGGAGTGAATGAATCATATTTAATAAACTAACCTCAAATGAATGAAATGAAGTAAAAGTATGAATGAATGTCTGAATGAATGGAGTGGTGGTATGAAGGTGGTACGATCTGGTCAAAGCACAATAACTTCACAGCCCCATACTCACCACTTTCACTACGTAATTAAATCCCATTAAAATTCCAATCTCATAAAACGCTGCAGTGCAAAACGGCTGGAAGATATTCGAAAGTGGATTTGTTAAGATTATATATATTTGATATATACATAACTGCCTTAATGTTAAAAAGTATTACACTGGCGACAGATTAAATGTGTGGGAAATAAAATGTTAGCTCCTAGATAGGGCTTTCTTTCTGGGTTTCCCCAAAAGCATCGTAAAGTTAAGAGCATCATAACTGGGGGAGAGAGAGAGAGAGAGAGAGAGAGAGAGAGAGAGAGAGAGAGTGTGTGTTCAATGTGATACTGAAAAAGCTGTGATGCTTTTGGGAAACTCCAATCAGGTAGTTAACATAGATTTGTGAACATGTTCCCGAATGAGGATATCTGAAGTGATCACAATATTTTTATGTTTAGTAGTGCAAAATATTGCACCAGTTGGGACGAGCTAATTACATTTACCAGTAAGGTTTTAATCCCAAGGGATTGGGGTTTGATAAAGAAATCTTTGTTCCCCTCCAAATTATGGGAAAGTTGCTATTAGGAGTGAGAGATATGGAAAAGAATGATATCATAATACTTAGACATAGATAGATAGATAGATAGATACAGTAGATAGATAGATAGATACGGTAGATAGATAGATAGATAGATAGATAGATAGATACAGTAGATAGATAGATAGATAGATAGATACAGTAGATAGATATATACAGTAGATAGATTGTTAGATAGACAGATAGATAGATACAGTAGATAGATACAGTAGATAGATAGATAGATAGATAAATAGATACAGTAGATAGATAGATAGATAGATACAGTAGATAGATAGATAGATAGATACAGTAGATAGATAGATAGATACAGTAGATAGATATATACAGTAGATAGATTGTTAGATAGATAGACAGATAGATAGATACAGTAGATAGATAGATAGATAGATAGATAGATACAGTAGATAGATAGATAGATAGATAGATACAGTAGATAGATAGATAGATAGATACAGTAGATAGATAGATAGATAGATAGATAGATAGATACAGTAGATAGATATATACAGTAGATAGATTGTTAGATAGATAGACAGATAGACAGATAGATAGATACAGTAGATAGATACAGTAGATAGATAGATAGATAGATAGATAGATAGATAGATAGATAGATACAGTAGATAGATAGATAGATAGATAGATACAGTAGTTAGATAGATAGATAGATACAGTAGATAGATAGATAGATAGATAGATACAGTAGATAGATATATATAGTAGATAGATTGTTAGGTAGATAGACAGATAGATAGATACAGTAGATAGATACAGTAGATAGATAGATAGATAAATAGATACAGTAGATAGATAGATAGATAGATACAGTAGATAGATAGATAGATAGATAGATACAGTAGATAGATAGATAGATAGATAGATAGATACAGTAGATATATAGATAGATAGATGAATAGATACAGTAGATAGATAGATACAGTAGATAGATGGATAGATAGATACAGTAGATAGATAGATAGATAGATAGATAGATAAATAGATACAGTAGATAGATAGATAGATAGATAGATAGATAGAGTAGATATATAGATAGATGAATAGATACACTAGATAGATAGATAGATAGATACAGTAGATAGATAGATACAGTAGATAGATAGATAGATAGATACAGTAGATATATAGATAGATGAATAGATACAGTAGATAGATAGATACAGTAGATAGATGGATAGATAGATACAGTAGATAGATAGATAGATAGATAGATAGATACAGTAGATATATAGATAGATGAATAGATACAGTAGATAGATAGATACAGTAGATAGATGGATAGATAGATACAGTAGATAGATAGATAGATAGATAGATAGATAATTCGAAAGATCTATAATTAATTATTTAACATAAAATCAGCTGCCTTCAATGTAACCGTTAATTCAAAAGAAATCATGAATCCATGATATTCAAGAAAAGTGTACTGTGACACAATTTAGCACAATATCAATATTATATATTCATATTGCCCAATCCTATTTGATATTCCCCTGAGACCCATAATATATACACATTACACTTCCTTTGGCTTTGATTCAATGCGCCTTACCGTTGAAGGTTTAGAGTCTTTCTGAAGAATGCAGTTCTTCCTCGGCTCTCACGCAGAACCTGTGACTAGAACAGAAGAGAAACTGCTAGGAAACGAATTACGAATGACCTAAATACAGTACAACAGACACAACAACAAACAGAAATGAAAACATGAACAAATTAACTTTTTTACATGAATGAATCTAGAACAGAATAAAGGTCATTGTCTGTTTGGGATTGTGTGGATTTGACCCAACACACACACACACACACACACACACACACACACACGCATGCACAGTCGCTGTTAACTCAGTGTTAAGGAATTTAGAAAATCCGCCTCACCAGGAGACGAGTCATTACCTTCCCTTCCAAACTTCCACATCTGACCAAAACATTGTTAAACTGTAAAAACAAAAAAGACCACAGATTATTTTTAAATTCACTTTAGCATAAAATTAGAAAAATTGGCCTTTTGAGTCGCGTCGCTGTCATCACGAGTTTATATCCTACAACCATTTATGGCCTGTTGTCCAAATGAGCAAGATTTACTTTTACGATTTACGTTTACTTTCAATAATATGAATTCTAAACAATTGTGAGCGTTTGTTAACTCATTTACATAACATTGTGCCGTCGCATATCTGTTCCCTCACTAGGGTTTAACCGTGATCGGTTCCGTGCTTGTCTTTGGTGTTGATAATGCAAACTCATATACAGCATGTCAGAATAACCAGTTGGGACAAAATAACAAAACAAAAAGTTGACTTTTATTCTATTAAGCGTTTTAGTTTTTGTCCTTTTATACAACGGAGATGACAATTTTTGCTTTATTAAAGCATGACTCGTACTTTTTATCCGTTTATGGTTACTGTACATTTAATGTTGTGGGACATCCACAAAACAAGCTAGTTCTTGTTATCACTTACATAGTAACAACCATAAACATTTGTTCCCTCGCTAGCCTCATGTTTTGTTTCTCATCAGCTTGTTACTGAGAAATCGCACCGCCGTCCATCCTGAAGAATTTCCAGGGTAAAAAAAAAAAAGGTTAAAGCTTAACCTCTGACTTTTATAACAAAGCACTGAAACTGGAGACTCCTTCCAAAGTTTCTACATACATCTGCATCTCCCACACATTTTAAAAACACGTTTGTTTAAAATGTGGACCATCCACCATACAAGTCCCTGCATAACTTGTTACTATAGAAACCTGTGATTTGCCTTGCAGCCAGAACTACAGTCCAATCAGATTCAAGAATTCGAGAGCACTGTGGTACATCACGTACAGTGAGGGAAAAAAGTATTTGATCCCCTGCTGATTTTGTACGTTTGCCCACTGACAAAGAAATGATCAGTCTATAATTTTAATGGTAGTTGTATTTGAACAGTGAGAGACAGAATAACAACAAAAAAATCCAGAAAAACGCATGTCAAAAATTTTATAAATTAATTTGCATTTTAATGAGGGAAAAAAGTATTTGACCCCCTCTCAATCAGAAAGATTTCTGGCTCCCAGGTGTCTTTTATACAGGTAACGAGCTGAGATTAGGAGCACACTCTTAAAAGGAGTTCTCCTAATATCAGTTTGTTACCTGTATAAAAGACACCTGTCCACAGAAGCAATCAATCAGTCATATTCCAAACTCTCCACCATGGCCAAGACCAAAGAGCTCTCCAAGGATGTCAGGGACAAGACTGTAGACCTACACAAATCTGGAATGGGCTACAAGACCATTGCCAAGCATACTGGTGAGAAGGGGACAACAGTTGGTGCGATTATTCGCAAATGGAAGAAGCACAAAAGAACTGTCAATCTCCCTCGGCCTGGGGCTCCATGCAAGATCTCACCTCGTGGAGTTGCATTGATCATGAGAACAGTGAGGAATCAGCCCAGAACTACACGGGAGGATCTTGTCAATGATCTCAAGGCAGCTGGGACCATAGTCACCAAGAAAACAATTGGTAACACACTACGCCGTGAAGGACTGAAATCCTGCAGCGCGCGCAAGGTCCGCTGCTCAAGAAAACACATATACATGCCCGTCTGAAGTTTGCCAATGAACATCTGAATGATTCTGAGGACAACTGGGTGAAAGCGTTGAGGTCAGATGAGACCAAAATGGAGCTCTTTGGCATCAACTCAACTCGCCGTGTTTGGAGGAGGAGGAATGCTGCCTATGACCCCTGGAACACCATCACCACCGTCAAACATGGAGGTGGAAACATTATGCTTTGGGGTTTTTTTTCTGCTAAGGGGACAGGACAACTTCACCGCATCAAAGGGACGATGGACGGGGCCATGTACCGTCAAATCTTGGGTGAAAACCTCCTTCCCTCAGACAGGGCATTGAAAATGGGTCGTGGATGGATATTCCAGCATGACAACGACCCAAAACACATGGCCAAGGCAACAAAGGAGTGGCTCAAGAAGAAGCACATTAAGGTCCTGGAGTGACCTAGGCAGTCTCCAGACCTTAATCCCATAGAAAATCTGTGGAGAGAGCTGAAGGCTCGAGTTGCCAAACGTCAGCCTCGAAACCTTAATGATTTGGAGAAGATCTGCAAAGAGGAGTGGGACAAAATACCTCCTGAGATGTGTGCAAACCTGGTGGCCAACTACAAGAAACGTCTGACCTCTGTGATTGCCAACAAGGGTTTTTAAACCAAGTACTAAGTCATGTTTTGCAGAGGGGTCAAATACTTATTTCCCTCATTAAAATGCAAATCAATTTATAACATTTTTGATGTGCGTTTTTCTGGATTTTTTTGTTGTTATTCTGTCTCTCACTGTTCAAATAAATCTACCATTAAAGTTATAGACTGATCATTTCTTTGTCAGTGGGTAAACATACAAAATCAGCAGGGGATCAAATACTTTTTTCCCTCACTGTATTCCACTACACCACAGATTTCTTTTTATTTATAAATAAGCTGTACAAGTAGGCAGCATGCTGGGTAGTGTATGATACGGTATGTACTATGTGTTACAGTATCTGGCATTAATTAGCCAGCTAGCTGTATTACTAACTAGCTGCTTTGTTTTGGGTAAGCCGCTGCATGAAGAAAACACATTCATTGACTACGCTATCATGTTAAAATTGTAAACGTTGATAAAATGCTGAGCAGGTATCGTAAGGAAAAATACCAACGTGGATTAATGCGATTCCTTTTTATCGACACTAATCATTCTCTTTTCCTGTTTTCTTCAGTTCGGCTGCAGCTCCAGGCGACCGCAGTGGGAGAGGTCGTCATTAAGGGTATCTCAGCTAATCGCTACCTTGCCATGAGCTCTGAGGGGAGGCTATTTGGAACGGTGAGTCCACAAAGAACAGGCTGAATGGCACACCAATGCGCTGACGTACTAAAAGTTTGTCATGACTTTTTTTTTAACACTTGGAGGGTGTGCTGTTAAAGGAAAATAGGTAATGATGGGGGGGGGGGGGGGGGATGCAACCCAAAGTAATGTGGACTTACTGTTACACTGAGAAGTTGATTCTTTTCCCAAAAGTCTTTTATTCCACTTATACCATAGCAATTTGCCAACCTAAATTTTATTTATCAAAGATTTATCCGGTACAGAGTTACGTTTAATGAGGCCTGACGTCCAAAAACAAATTCGGTTCTGTTACCAGAATAAGCTATAATAAGCTATAAACAGTAATTTCCTCACCAATCTCTTTTCACTCTTTCTGGAAATTATGTATATTTCAACATATCGCTCACTCCTAACTCTAAATAAATAGCACACACACACAAATATTGAACCCCCCCCCCCATTCCCCCCAGCACACTTTGGCACCTGTAACTGTCAAGGTTATGGACACGCGGAGACAGATGCACATGCAGACTTAGAGTTTTAATAAAGATGACATCAAAACATAAAAAGGCAATACATATGAGGCGAGAGAGCATAACCTGACAACAGAGGAGAAACAAAGCAAGACAAAGAGTGCGGAGCAAATAGTGACAATATACACACAGATGCTTGTTAACAGGAATAAGTATCAGGTGCAGGTGATCATGTGACTAAGTCCAGAGCTCCCTCAGGCAATTCATAGCAGTAACACACCCACTAACTGCACACCCAAATTAGCGCTCTTTGTTTGTAATTGCAGTAAATCACAGGCTAAAAACGGGGAATCTGAGGGAAAATGGCCAACAGTCGGGTAGTTAACAGTTTCCTCTTTGTGTTTTACCATCTGTTTCATGAGAAACCATGTCATTCCTGAGAACGGTGCGTGTGTAGTAGTCATTCATTTGTGATGATAAGCAGTGCCTGCTGTGAACATGTTTAACATGTTTAACCACACACACACACACACACACACACAAACACAAACACACACACACACACACACACACTGTAACAGAGTGAAACAACTTGGCCATGTTGCCATCATAAATCTTCAGGATTACAGAAGAATTATAAGCTTGTAAATTTTTTATAAAACTCCAACCTGACAGTTTCAACATCATGTTATGAACAAAAAAGACCAAAGAATTAAAAGTAAAAGAATTTAAGTTAAATTTATAACTAGAGATGCACCGATACTAAATTTCTCAGCCAATACCGATAACTGATTATTCAGAGTGATATCGGCCGATACTGATAACTGATACCGATAGTTCTGCCTTTTATGCCTTCTTTTAAATTAATAATAATTAATTCCACAATTCTGAAAAAAATGCAAATAAAAACTTTATTCTCTCCATTTCAACAAGTTGTTTCACAGTAGCTGGTCTCATAAACAGAAAACACATTACTCTAATTAACATTAACACATGAACTAAATTCTGAAGATTAAAGTAAGATTTCTTAACTTATTGAATGTTATTAAATCATATTAACAGAATTAATTGACTGAATTCTAAAAAAACCTCCTGTTAGTCTCACACTCACTCACCACAAATAAAAGCATTTCTACCTCTTCACTGACATCCAACTGGTAATATATAATATAAACTTTTTTATATATTAACATTAACTGGATATGAAATATACTACTCTACAAATATATTATTCTGTGCAATATATACTTTTTATAAACTCATCTTCATTTAAATCTTTCAACGGTGTACTGGCCCTTTAATTCAGCACTAGGGTGAGCAAAAGAAAAAATTTGACTCAACGCTGAAACTCCCGCTTCACTGCTGCTCACTTCCGCTTTAAAATTTTATCAGTGCAGAGCTTTCAGAGCTTACAAATTCAGTTTTGTCATCATTCCACACAAGAGACATCTTCTTTACACACAGCATGAAATTGATGTGTTTTCTCGCCCTCTTTTGATTGACAGGATGTAATCGGCCCTGATCATCAGATGTTTTTAAACTATCGGCCGATGGTCCATATCGTGAAAAATTGCCTTTATCAGCCGATACAGATTATTGGCCGATACATCGGTGCATCTCTAATTATAACATCTTGGACTTAACTCAATGCAATGACATTTTATAACACAGCACTGTTGAATTTCTGATTCTGATTGGTCGGGATGTGTTGATTAATTTTCTATAATGGCTGCAGGGAATATAACAGATTTACAGCAATGCACTTGTTCTTATATGTTATTGTTTCTACGATATACTACTATTACTAATGCTATAATATAGTACTAATATTATAATATAGTAACAGCTTGCACAAGGGTTTGTATGGCGGCGCTTCACAAAAACAGATGTAAGAACGTGTGTAATGGTTGATATGGTGAAGAGATGTTTACTTACGTATTTTTGAAAGGAGTCTGAAAATCTGTAACTTCTCCCACCATTGCAAAATCTAACGATGGAAGATGTTGCAGTTTGTGATTTCTTGGTAACATGGCAAGCTGTGTTTTTTGTTCTGCATATTAACTTTAAAATAAAGTTCGGGAATGACTGTTTAAAGCTGCTGAGTGATAACAGGAATGAACCTATTTCGTGGATGATTAACAGCATTAAATGGCACGATAAACTAATAAATGTGCAACATGTTTAATAACTAAAAATGTTGGCAAATTGCTGTGGTATAATGAGGAATTAATGCTTTAGGATGTGCTGTTTAGGAACATAACGAACATACAACTGCTAGCTAGCATGGTTGTCAGTGTATCCGTTCCAATCAGTATTGCGTGTATTGTTTTCTATTTAACTTTTTCTTACTCTGTTCAGCACTTTAGTCAGCGTTGTTGTGTTTAAATATGCTATATAAATAAAATTTACTTACTTACTTACTTACTTATTATTGCTGACTTTGTTGATGAGAAGTTAAAAAGTATTCTCCATACTGTTGGTTTGTTATTACTATAATTCAGATGTAAACACCATAGAATAAGAACTTGACTATTAAACTCTAGTGTTGACGAGTTAATAATAACAAGTAACTTAAGGAAGCTGTAAAAGCTGAATTTTCCATGATTCAATGGATTCATTCAACTTTTGCGTTACCAAACCTTTATATGATTTTTTTTTGACATACACCTGGAATTTAGTTTCTTTGTCCAATATGGATTTCTGAAAATGTACACGTTTCTCATTAGCACTGAGTCACTGTTCTTACTCGAAAACCTTCATCACATTACACACCAGTTCCCAGAGAGCCAAATACAGACAACAGTGAATGTTGAACAACCTTTTTGTTTATGTGTGTGTGGTTAAACAACTGTTCACAGCAGGTACAAATGTATAACTGCTGCCCACACATGTACATAGTCATCAGGACTGATGTGGTTTACAGTGTAACAGATGTACCTTAACACATAAATAAGCAAACAAGAGGAAAACGTTTCATTTTCCTTTTAGCCTAAAGACAACAGCTGCTAGGAAATGTGCATCATCTTAACATCACATTGTTATTTCCATTGAACAAGCTGTGTGTTCCAATAAACCGAAACAACATTTCAGTGGGGTAATCTTGTTTCAATCTATATAGTTTGAACAACTTGTTTATGCTAATAATGGAAGATTTTCACTGAGACTGAATCTGAAAATATACACATCTGAAACTGTGTGGACACTGTTTTTTTTGTTGTTGTTATTATTATGCTTTAATGGTTACTATTGGTCATTTTTCCTGTAAAAACACCATGCACTCTGTAACCCTACCAGACCAAAGACTAACAAACTGTACTGTACAATACAAAATGATAAACAAATTTATTTATTTATTTTTTAATTAGATTCATATTACCGATGTGAAACTTGAAGACTTGTTAAAACTTAAAAATTAAAATACTACTACTTCTACTACTACTACTACTACTACTAATAATAATAATTATAATTATAATTATAATTTTAATTTTTTTTTTACATGTGGCCAGATTCTTGATTGAACTCTTTAAAGTCTTTCAGCAAAAAATTTATTAAGATTTTAAAACATAACACAGTGCTAAATATTTTATAGTGTTATTATAAAATATATAATTGGATCATTTTACATTTTTTTATTATTATTTTTTACTATGGCTCTGAGAACTGGCAGCTGTGTGTTATGTTCTATCCCTATCATAGCACTCAAATCTGATTGGTCAGAAGACATTGATTCATTTTCTATAATAGCAACTCTAACAGTAACTAACAGTAGTTCTGGCTGTAATTCAAATCACAGGTTTATATTAATCCTCTCTCTTTAATACGTTTCCATTTGTACAGTAACAACTTATGCAGGGACTTGGATCTTGGATGAGCTTAATAATCAATGGTTAATATTTTGGATCGAAACCGATTATTTAAAATATGTTGTTATTTATCAAAGAAAAAGCTGCTATAATGTATAATTTGCTCTACAACAGTAAATGTAACTATAAATAAGAGTATACCGTGTCTTTGATTAATAAGTTTAAATTTGTAATCTGTAAATTGCTGTGGTAATAAAACAGATGAATAAAACATGTCAGGACATGCTGTTATTGGAAAATAATTATAATAACTTATATAACTTAAATGAATAGTAATTCCGCTGTGTGGTAATTTTATGATTATGATTATGATTATTATTATTATTATTATTACATGTAATCTCTTGACTAAAATTGCAATTAAACTAAGAAATTTAGTTACATCATACAATAATCAGCTTATAACAGTGTAAAACAGAGTAAAACCACATAAGCTAATATAACTCTCTAACCTAACTAGCTAACTAGCTGATATTTCTTCAGATAATGCTAGACAATACACACACACAGGTTAAAATCGGTGATTGTTGTAACATTTAAAGCAACAAAATTTTTTTTTTTTTTTACACAGATACAGTATGTGCACATGTACTTCCTTAGCAGAACTTTGAATGTGACCGAGCTTCATCCCAAATCTTGACCAATCTTTAATGAATCACAGCAAAGGTCAGAGTTCATGTAGGAAGAATCTGACACACACACACCCACATACACACATGCAGATTTAATTAAAGTTGTCTGGAGTCTGGGTGGAAATAGTGATATTGATTTAAGTATTTAGTGAAGTGTATTTCAAAATAAGAATTGAACTTCAATATAAAAACTGAATATTCACACTCTGTTTCAGATGAAAACATTTCTAAAATCATAATAATTCAGAGAAACCTAAACATACAAGCATTTGCTATCATTTTATAGTCTTGCAAAGCAAGCTTATAAATCTGGCTTTATATAAAACAATAAAGTTGTGCAATTATGTGTGTATGTGTGTGTATAAAGAGTACCTCAGTAATATATGTTGAGGTTTTACATGTTTCACTTTGGACAAAGTTATGTACATAACGTACATAATAGAAATGGCAAAATTGCAATAAACATGTATTTCAAATTACTTTAAATTATTTCATGCAATTACATAAAGTACAATAGGCTTTAAGTACTGTAATTACTTTTTGTACTACAGCTAGTTCTTGACACAGTCTTAACAATAGTTCTACTTCTCTCTCTCTCTAACTCAGAGACGAGCAACAGATGAATGTTATTTCTTCGAGCGCCTGGAGGCGAATAACTACAACACGTACAGATCACGGAAATATCCAAACTGGTATGTTGCGCTAAAGAGGACGGGGCAATACAAGAGCGGAGCAAACACAGGACCTGGACAAAAAGCTATCCTCTTCCTCCCGATGTCAGCCAAGGGCTAAACTTTGTCTGTGTGAGTTTTTATTTGTTTACATGAAAACAAATGGCAGGCCAGAATATGGACAATTAATCTTTTAATGGTTTGTTTTCGTTTTTTGTTTTTGTTTTTTGGCAAAAGAAATGTGGGGTCGTATTCAGACAAGAAACTGAATTACTTACAAACATACAATTGTCACAGTGCTTCTGCTTCTCACTAATGAATTATTTTAGGCCATTAATAAGAGATTGCAACTTGTGAATTTTTTTTAAACTCATCATTTTGTCTGAGATTTTGTCTGTGAATAGAGATGTGGACAAACTAAAGAGGTTCCTTAAAACTGGTCATTTTTAACATAAAGATATAGAGTTGGAGCTAATGTAAATTCATTTAAAAAAAAAATTAAAGCAACTAACTATGTAGTAATAACCACAGCTTCATCTTTGTAATTCTTCATCACCAATTTAATTTGCTAAGTCTTTTATAGAGTCCAATTCCTTTTCTAAATGTTTTTGTAAATTAAAATGCGTTTGTAAACTTTTTGTTGATCTAAAAATGCTACATTTCACAGAGAAAAAGGGAATAAGTGTGTCACTTGATTTTTTCCAACTGAAAATTATGGTAACTTTATCATTTTAGGCCAGTATTAACAAAAATAATGACAAAATAATTATATCGGGACTAGGCCCCAGTGCTGTCTTGTACTTTAATGGTTTGTAATTTTGTAAATTTTAAATGATTTTCAGAAATAGAATACTTAATTCTTACCAAAATTGTAATGATTTGAACTTAAGTTTCATGTCATTACGTCAACCCTAAATCATTAACTTAACCAGAAGTGTGTACTAAACAATGAACAAAACATTATCACCCAGGGTGAAGTTTCACCATCTGCAGCCTATCAGTGTCACTAAATGAGGTCAACAGGAAGTACTCCATCTGTAATCTCAGCCTGGAGCTCTGTGATCATCTGTTTTTCTGCTCAATGAAAAAGAAGCATGAATGAAATTAATAGATGCCATACTAATCTAAAAGGTTTTCTGGTGAATCGTCCATCATTCAAATAACAGCAATTTTAATAGATTTTCTGCAATGGCTGTTGCACCTACTAGTGGGTAGGTAAATGTTTTAAATATATAACTTATCTTAAGTTACATTGAAACCATTTTACTTTGTTCAACTAAGTTATTTAAAAGTTATTTAATACTTCATAAACATTAACATAAAACTTATTTGACAAGTTTAAGTTAACATAGAAAATGGCCACATTGTAAAATCTGCTCAACATGAATCTAAATCTATTACACAACAACATTCTATTACATACCAATCAAATAAAAACACTGAAAAAAACTTGAAACATTCACAAATTTGTGAAACAATTATTTAATTGGCAAAACTGTTTTATTTTTAAAAAAAGTTCTTTTCATTTTTAAAGCCTCTTGATTTTTATGACTGCAGCTCCTGTACATTTTTAACGAATGTCATGACTAAATAATGTGAGTTTAAAAGATGCTGCTTCTATATTATATATCTTCCTTTCTAGCTTTTAGTGTGTATAGATCAAATTGTCATGTAAATGAGATTTTATGTGAGAAAAAACACTATTGTCAATGTATGTATGTATGTATGTAGTTAAACTCTAACAGTATTGCAATATATTATTATAACATTCTTTGATATGACTGTATATAAAATATTTACATTAAATACTGTATTTAAGTCCAAATATTTCAGGCAAATATATAAATATTTGCCTAAAAGTAAAAGTGAAGAATTTTAAATGGCATTTTCCAGAATATGAGATCCAGTCATTAATAACATCAAATAATAACATCAATATTTCATACAAAATAGTGGGAGAACTGAACTTTAGAAAAAGTCTAAAAAAAAAAAAAAAAAAGAATTTGTGACTTTGTGCTGCAGTTATATCAACATTTAACAATAAAATTAAACAGTTTAACAGTGTAACAGTGTAACGCAACTGCAACATGCATAGTCTAACAATATTTTAAAACCTAAATCAGTCTGTGTGTTTTATTGTATTTATTAGCTAGGTCAAATAGATGCAAGAAACAAAACATGACAGGGCATGTTGTAATAGGAAAATAATCAACTGCACATCCTGAAGTGTTATCTTCTTATTTATATCACAGCAAAGTGCCAACAATTACAACTTTTAACTTGTTAAATAATGACATCATACTGTTATCTGTTTATAGTTATATTTAATGTTGTCGAACACAAAACAAATTAGTTTCATTTATTACAAATTACGTAGACTTTCCCATGGTGGAAAACTCAAAGTAAGAGTTTTACCCCTGACTGCTGCGAAGTGCTGATGCTTGAGACTCCTTCCATAAAGTTTAAATAAATGTCCCCTCACCATATCAGCAATTACGCAAACATATTTTTCATTTGTTTATTAATAGGCTTACAATTCTGTATGTAGTGTGTCCAGCATATAACTTCCTATGAATTAGTTCTTACTATAGATACAATAATGTATTAGAGCACATTAATGTAAATTCGATTATAGATATTTATATAAAATAACACCTTTTGCCAATCATAACTGAGAATTTAAAAGCATTCTTGTCTAAATATTTAATTCCTCTATCACTTTGTTCATTCATACACATATTTTGGCCATTACTGGTTAATAGAAAATGCACATACTGAATAAATCTAACAAAACAAACGCTTGCTTGAGGAGGAAAAAAATTAAATATTACTAAAATTAGTTTAATATAATGTAACTGTAATATGTATTTGGTGTATAAGTTAGGTGACAGTCATCTACAGACAAAAAATAATGCCCTTAGCTTAAAAAAAGAAAAAAAAAGAACAGACATCCTATATTATTCATCTTTTTAATCATTGTGCTCTAAGGAAATTCTATTTGGTCCTTTTCCCCTCTTTTTTGTTGTTGAAAAAAGTGAATTTATTGCTTTGGATTGATATTTAAATGTGAGAAATTGCTATCCATTTTATTCTTCTATTTTTAAAAAAAGGCTTCTAGGAAAAAAGGCATTTAATTGTATCTTCAGCACACTGTGAGATTTATTTATACCGCTCCGGAATTTTCCTGTGATAAATCTGATAAACTAATCCGGTGTATACAGCAGGCAATTCCTCCATGCTTAGATCGATGTTCTCGAATCCGTTTTGTAGTCCGAACAGGAGCAGTTTGGCGATGCGGCTCGTTATGGGTGCAGCGTCACTAATTTTGGCCAGTTCTGCCAAATCCATCCACTCGCAACGTAAACACTCATGCTTGCAGAAGTTGATCTCGTACGTTACTGGCGCGAGACGGCATATCAGATACATATCCGAATTCCCAAATGCTCCAGGGTGGTGGTGCTGCTGACGGATACTCACAAGAGATCGGAATTCAGATCGGATGCCAGTTTCCTCAAATACTTCACGGACTGCAGTGTCGCCTAATTTGGGGGGGGGGGGGGGGGTTAACAAGTAATGATTCACAAATGTTTATCAAGTCTAAACATTGTGTATTTGTATCAAAGAGTTAAATAGTTAAGTAGCTGGAAAACTTTTTGTTATACTTTTTAGGTTCAAAAAAAGAAATTCATCGAATTCATAGAAAGAATCCATAAACCTGTTTCGTTTAAATTAGTCTAACTCATGCAACTAGCTAACTACCTGTTACTGAACCGGCAACTAAAAACACGAGACTAGGCAACACATTGGAGATTTCACTTGCCTGCAAGACTCGCTAATAAATTTATCATATGTCTAGCCTTGTATTACAATATATATATATATATATATATATATATATATATATATATATATATATATATATATATATATATGCTATTATTTAAAGATTAATTTAAAGACAATGAAATCTCTAAATACACTCATACTTCTTAACAAATACAGTGATACTGTACATTAAGCCCATTTTGTTGACAGAATTAAATAATCAAATCAAAATCTATTCCAAACCTATCCATTTCATTTTATTTTTAAAATTTAAGACTTCACATTTCCCCCAAAGTCAAAGTTTCAAATCTGTATTTAGCTGTAAGTTTATACTCAAGAGGGAAGCAGGAAATTGTTTATCGTTGGCATGTCAGATATTGTTTGTGTAACTTTTTTTTAATGAGGTCAAAGCTACATAAAACCTCTAAATATTTGGACTGAAACGAGGTTATCTTATCCGTGAGCTCTGAAACAAATTAGATGAAATACTTTCAAATTTAAACAGGTTTAAAGATTTTTAGTGCATAAACACATGAGTTTTTATTTAATGTAAAGTGTAAATATAGACTTTTAGATGGACTTTTAATGTTGGTTTAATGGTTATGGATGCAAACATCGAGAAAAAGATGAATATCCATTTAAAGTAATAACTAAATATATAACTAATAAAATAAAATAATAAATAATAAAGATAATAACTAAAATAATAAAAACACTACTTAAAAAAAAAAAAAACTTTATCAGCATTTCATAATCTTTGTGTGACATTTGTTGTGATGCTTACCAACATTTTCACTAGGATTAGACAATCCACCAGGAAACTTCCACATATTCTTGGCCTGAAATAAACAAAACTGTGTTAGAAAATGTTTTAAAGGGTTTTCATTACTAGCATAGATTTATCCATTTATTTTAAATGTGTTTATTATATTTTTATGTGTGTGTTTTTTTTTTTGCAAACTTAGCATATGCAACACATTTAATTCCATGCATTCAACATAGAAATATTAACTTTATATTTTTGAGTTTAAAAACGTGTTCTACTGATGTGTATAAACATGTTTATTTAGTCATATTTAACACCAAACAAAAAAAAATGCTGCTAGTTATAAACTGTAATTTAGTTCTTACTTGAGTAGTCTTTTTCATTGACATTTTAATGCTTTTTATCGTTTGTTTTTTTTTAAGTTAAAGCTATGTAAATTTGTACTTGCCTTCCTTGTATTTTTCTTTGTATGGTTCATGGTTTGATTTTTTTTTTCTCTTATATGAAACAATAAAGAGTATTTTTGTGGGGAAATGTTACAGAGACTTTTTTTGTATTTTATGTAATATACTATATTAAGTAATTTATGATAGAAACATCATCAAGGCTGTATATAGAAAAGGTTCATCAATAAATATTTACAATATTAAATAAGACACTTAAAATGTATAGAAGATAAAAACTGTAAAATCTGTTCAGATTGTACTTTTTAAAAACTATCTATTAAGCAAGTCTCTGAATAAAAGCATTGTCTGATAGTTCCAAACATTTTACAGTTCAGTAAAATGTGCTTGATGGTCATAGGGGTTTAGCAAGGTATACATATGGGAGGATCTTCACCAGTCAGTAACAATGCATTTGTTAGTCCTGAATGGCCCATTCGAAATCTGGTAAACACTATTTAGTCGGGCCTAGATTTAAAATTTTGAGAGTAATTCCTTTGGATCCTGGGGTTTATTTAGTATAATTTATTGCTGTTGCACTCATTCCATTCTGATTGCCACTTATTAGTGATATATGAGTTTATTAATAGCCTGAGGTCAGAGGGTGGTGATATTTACATTTACAGTATTCGCATTTACAGTTGCAATCAAAATTATTGAACCCCCATTGAAAATCAGGTTTACTGTCAAAATGTACAGTCTTTCGGGTTTTCGCGATGAACAAATCAAACAAAAGCAATTGAAATAGTTCAACACAACGAATGCTTCAAGTGGTTTCCCCAAATTCAACTGAAAATGCAACTTATAATGATTTCTCCAGTTTCAAAATGATTCAACCCCTTCATGGAAGCATCTTTTGCCAGCTCTGTTTAGGAATATGTATGCCATATTGTTGATTTCCAATCACTACTGTTGACACACTATCATTAAGTACACTCTCTGTAGTTCCTGTCACTGCATAATGTTTTCCAGATTCTTACATGGCAAGAACCCAATTCTCCCCCTCCCCCCCATGATGCAAGTACTAGTATGTTTGTGTGTGTGTGTGTGTGTTCCTAAACACTGATTCTTTACTAACTAGATGCTCTATGTCCATTTTCAGGTATTGTTTAATGAGTAGAATGTGCACTATGTTCTCTATAGTCAGTGTTTAACGTTAGCTGTGTAATGTTTAATAAATAAGAAAAGAACTATAGATTATGGCTGATAGTGTGTGTTAGCGCTGTGTGTTTCTGACAAGTATAAGGTTGTGAGAACATTTGGCTGCCTGTATTTGTGTTCTAGATTTCTGATGCCAATAATCAACACCACATTTCTGACAAGTTTCCCTTAAAGTAATAGTCTGGCCAAAAGGAGGTGTTTTGTAGATTGAAGGTGAAATTGTATGTTAGTAGTGATTCAAAGATAATTGTTATATCCACCAGGGGGACAGTACACCTCCACACCTGCAGAGGGCCCCTCCTGTGAATGCTAAGGACATTTCTTCTACACCACGCACTTTCTTTTCACAGACTGTATAAAGCATACCTTTTACTAACGTGTAGCAAACATATCTTGTTAGTTCTGAGCCTTTGTTCCATGATTGTCATTCCTGTCATTTTACTCTGGCCTTGATTTCAACTACTCTTTGGATTTGCCCAGTTGTGTGGTTGTTTTTGTGGATTTACGTATTTGATCTTTGCCTGCTTTTTGATATTGAGGTGATACTGAATTCTGTTTTGGATTTTGTAATAAAACTCATACATTAATTCTTACACATCTCCTGAATCCTGTTTGAATTAGATCAATAATATAGTTTGAATTTATCTGTAGTTTATTTTAAAACAGGCTATTTGACACTTTTTTTTTTTTTTTTTTTTTACATGGGCTTTACAAATAAAAATGAACTCACTTTAACATGAAAAACAATGTATTTTTGTGTGACATTCAGCTTAAACTGAAGGCTATAATCTTCCAAGCTTACTTTTAGCTAAATTAGCCATGTATAGCATGTGTAAGACTAACCAATCGAATACATTTGGGAAAAATTATGTGCAAATCAGAGCTTTATGATCTGCCAACCGAAGGATAAAATATACCATCCAGCAATTCCAATAAGAATTGTGGGTGCTAGCTAAACTTATCTTACACATAGTTTTTATTCCTAACTTCTGCTTGGGTATGAATAGCGAAAATGGACATCTACATGCAGACAACAAGAATATCAGTAATGCTTATTAGTATGTTATTTGTATTATTTTGTCCAGTACGTTCTTGCTGTTTTTGCTCTCTTTCCAGATCTTTCATCTGCACTCTATTTTTGTGTTCAATATCTAATAAAACTGATTTTATGCTGAAAAAGAGGACACACATTTCATGACGGTGTCGTATACCATATATCGCCAAATAACGTGACAATATAAAGACAACAAGTATTCATTGTACAATCTACTCTACGTATACGCTCCATGTCTCAGAAGAGGCTGTTTAGCTTTGGAAAGTTGCAAATGAAACCACACTTTTCTGTGATGGTTTTATTTTTCATCTAAAGTGTGAATCATCTGACACCCACACATGGACAAAAAGCACCTAAAATTTTCAAATATTTTGCTGCTGAGTCATGTTGTGTGAGCAGAAATTTAAGGCCAATGGCATATTCTGTAATTCAGTATCACCGATGGATCAGGGCCAGACTGCAACCAGTAAATGACGACTGAGCAACAGGCCTAAAAGATAAACAATAAAGAGAGCTAATACGCAAGCGAGCCAGATAAAGACAGAGATACACAGATGTGTGTAGCGAACTGGGAAAACCCTCTACATGGTCCAAGTTTGACATTTTCTACTGGACATAGGTCTGAACTGAAATTTCTCTTTTGCATGTATCTCAATCACAGGTTCTATCATTTTAAAGGCTGGTTAAAAGTGAAAAAAGAGAAAAATACATTTAACCTTTACATTTGTAACTAAATCTAATTATTTAAAAAAAAAACACACACACAAACAAACAAACAAAATATGCCCAATCTTAAAGAATTATGCGGTTTTACTGGGGAATTAGTTTTCGTGTGATTATCAGCATCATAAACCTCAGTCTCTGTATCATCATCAGAGGTAAAAATCCAATCTGATCTGTTCGTTATATGGTAAGTGAACCTGGAAACTATAATTAATAAAAGAAGCATCAATAACAGATGCTACCCCCACCATGCTTCACTGCAGGGATAGTATTCTCAGAAGTGCATTATTATGGGCTCTTTTGTGCAGATTTCATGACATACAATCCCAAATAAGTCCATTTCAGTTCCAGATTGAAAAGTTCACAGTGTGTAAATATTTATGCAAGGCACATCCTTCGGCCAGCAAATGAGCCGATCTGGGGAATTTAACCACATTGCTTGTTATTAGGTCTCGTTATTAGGTTACCTGGAAATTTTGCACATATTGGAAACAACAATGCTGAAAGATCTGTGCTGTATTTCATCAAGTACATAGTCGTCATTTAGGACCTATTAATAAACATTCTGACATTTTGGACAAAGGTCATCCTTTCGATTAATTCCATACCACATACCACAACCATGCAATGGCTGGGAGTCCAAGAAAGCAAAATGTTTGGGTGGAGGGATGGTTTTACTCTCTGCCATGTCAATCAAAGTGACACTAAGCAATCATGGGTGTCTGTGAGCTCATGTATGTGGAAGAGGGCAGATAGTACTTTCCTACGAGTGTGTTACACTGCCCTTTGCCCAGTTAGAAAATATATAGTTGGTAGGCTTCATGTGTCTTGGAGGAGGCACGTATTAGCCTTCACCCTCCTCATTTGGTAGCTCTCTTGTGATAGGAGAGATTTAGCTAGTGTATGGAAATTGAACAAACTGGCAGATAAGATGGGGTAAAAATAAAAAATGGGTCATTTTGAAGGCTGAAGAAGTGAGGAACGGGAATGATTAGGAGGAAAGCCTCTACTTACTCCAGTAGGCATAAAGAAGTCAGTGAGTGTGCTGGTAAAGCAAAACAAGGTGTTGCAGTCAACTTTGCTGTTTGTGTGTGTGTGTGTTTGTTTTCCATTTCCTAAATACTTTTGCCAAATACTTCATGTTTACACACTGCTTGTTGACCAGGCTAAATAAAGCTAAGGTATCAGAAATCTCAGTGATGTCAATGACTTTCGCAAGAACACGCAAGTGTGTGGCATATAAATGAACTCTGTGTATGTATGTATGTGTGTGTGACAGAGAAAGAAAAAGTGTAAATGCTCTGTACCCTGTTCTTGTCTTGAACAACAAGGACTTTACCATTGGACTGGTTCACAACAGCACCTTTAAGAAGCGAAAACACACATGGGTATTTATTTAATCACACACATGCACACACACACCCACACACCCACACACACACAACCACACAGACACACCCTTCCCATTCATTACTTGATTACTTTATATACTATTGTTACTATTGTTACTATTACATTTACATTTATTCATTCAGATGACGCATTTATCCAAAGCGACTTACAAATGAGGAAATACAAGCAAAACGATATATCAAGCGGAGAATAATACAAGTAGTGCTACCATACAAGATTTATAATTGAGTTCTAGAAAAGCAAAGTGTGTAGAGTAGAGGTGTAAGAGCCAGGGTAAGGGTTTTTTTTTTAGATAATGTGGGGTTGGCATTTTAGGGGTTGGTTAGGTGTTCATGGAAGAGGTGGGTCTTTAGCTGTTTTTTGAAGATAGTGACAGATTCTGCTATCGGGATTGAGTTTGGAAGTTCATTCCACCACTGGGGGAAGGTTAGTGTGAAGGTTCTGGAAAGGGACCTTGAGCCACGCTGAGTAGGCACTACTAAGCGTCGGTCGTTAATCGATCGCAGATTGCGTGAGGGAACGTACACCTTCAGGAAAGAGTTCAGGTAGGACAGTGCTGTTCCAGACAAGGTCTTGTAGGTGAGCATCAAGGCCTTGAATCTGATGCAGGCGGCTACAGGAAGCCAGTGGAATGACATGAAGAGGGGTGTGACATGGGTTCTCTTGGGCTGGTTGAAGACAAGGCGTGCTACTGCATTCTGAATCATCTGAAGGGGTTTGATGGAGCTGGCTGGGAGGCCTGAGAGTAGTGCATTGCAGTAGTCCAGTTTTGCTATGACAAGAGCCTGGACTGATTTTCTTGATGTATTATTAGTTGACACACTTTTTTTGGTGTATTTGTGAGGACTAAACATCTCATAAGTTCTTTTCAGAGGATGCAGGGATGAAAGTTTGGACCTGTTGACAAATCCTGGGAGTTTAAGGGGTTAATTTAAAGCAAACCTTAATTCATTTTTGTTTTGTGTAAAAGGTATGATAGTGCGATATCCAATCAAATCAGCTCCTTTCCTTTCATTTGAAACCGAGTGTGTGCCAGCACCTTACATTCGCTTAATGACATCTGATTACGTTGTTATTTCAGTGGAAATCATACAGTTAGCTGACAGTACATACAGCAAAATGATTTTCTGCCTTTTCACAAGTAGGACAGAGCGTTTATACAGTATCTGTCAGCTCCTCTCTGCGATGGCAATACATCTGGAAAAATCTGGGATTCCCATCCATATCAGTGCAGACGTAGTCAGTTCTGGGCATTAATATAGCAAATGGATAAAAACAGAAGGGGAAAATGGGCTAATACCTAACTAAATTAAATGGAAAATGAGTGAAAAATATCAACATTAAACTATTAATTCAACACTGTAGGTGTTAAACAGTATGGTGTTAGTTCATTAATTCAGTTACAGGTGTTATGCAATAGTGTTAGAGTTCATTCTTGAGTCTATATCTTGGTGGAGACCAACCAAATTAATTATGTAAATGGAAGGTCATCAAAAGTATAATAAGACAAATGTGTGTGTGTGTGTTTTGCAGGGTGAAGAGTGCATCTGGTTTCTTTCTTCTCTTCCTGGATTAACCAATAAACAGTATCTTCACAAAGAGACATGTTCCAACATGCCCATACTGAATGCTCTCTCCCTCCCTCACCCTCCTCCCCACTCCCTGTCTCCCTCCTCCCTCTCTCCCTCTCTCCCTCTGCTGCTCAAACCTGGAAATGTTTGTGCAAACTTATACAAGTCTCTTTTCTATTCAGTGGGTTTCAATTCCTTTGATTCAACGACCAGATGTGTGTCCAGACAAACTGTTCAAAGACATATGAACAGTGACAGGAATGGAATATTTATCACCTAAGAGACAAATAACGGCGAGGAAATATTAGCAGTCAAACATCGGATTTAAATATGAACAACAAAAAAAGTATGTATTCATAGCCATAATCAAAGATAAGTTTAAAAAACAAAAACAAAATTTATATGGAAAAAAGTATTAAGACAATTAAATGCTGCAAAAAAGTTGCACCTGGTGTCATAAAAAAAAGATGTTGCCATTGTTTGGCAAGACTTCACGCAACAAGTAGTAATCATGGTGAAGGGGAAGGAGCTTCCTAAAGTTCTCAGTGAACATTATTTTACAACATTCGAATGTAAGAAATAATAGTGAAGTATAACTATAGTTAAAGTAGATCCACTATTGATTCGTTAATATACAGGTATAAAGTTCACGGGACAGGTGTGCCGCACAAGATTTCACAATGCACTCTCAGAGTATTGATATGGAGGGTAAGATAGAAGCCAGCAGTCACTGGAAAAGAGTTGCAGGATGACCTGAAAGCATCAGGAAGACCAGTTACACAGATAAGCAATGCGTACTGCAATCATCTTGATTCCTACATCACACGCAAAACTCAGAGATTTTGGCACAATATACTTTGATCAGACGATACAAAATAGAACCCTTTGGCAATAATTCAGCTTGTCAAGTTTGGAGAAAGAAAGGCTGTGCATATGATCCCAAAAACACCATGACCACAGTGAAGCATGGGGTGGGAGCATCCTGATATGGGGCTGATTCTCTACAAACAGTACTGGGACATTACACATCATTGAAGAAAACACGAATGGAGTGATGAACCCAAAAATATTAGAGGAGAGTTTAATCTCATTGTACAGGAAACTGAATCTGGGGAGATGATAAGACGTTCCAACAAGGCAACGATCGAAACATACAGCTAGAATAACTCAAGAAGGCCTTGTTTGGCTTAGTCAAGCTTCTGACTTGAACCCCACTGAACATTTATGAAGGCTTTTGAAAGAGGGACTCTCGTATCCTTGGGGGACTTGAAGATGATTTGCCAAGTGGAATGGGCCTAAATTGGATCACAATGCTGCAAAAATCTAACTACTTCGTACCATAGTACTAAGGTTATTAATTTGTGCTGTCTGAATACTTATCAATTTCATTTTTTAAGCATATCTTTGTTTATGTTTATGCTTTTATGCATACTTCAAGTCAGATGTGCAGCATCCTTTTGTATTAACAGGAACACACACACACACACACAAACACACACACACACACTGACCTGCAACTCCAACCTGGTGTGTTGCGTAGTTGGGCAGGCGACTCTCTCCATCCCCCATCCACAGACTGAGCACGGCCTCGTCCCGAACTGTGTGGTGGAAGGTAAAACCCTGCAGTGCCGCGGCCTCGGCTAGACGACTCCGACAGAGCGGAACACGCAGCCAGACAGCCACACGGCCCTCAGAGCGCCACACACACACAGACTCTAACACACACACAATAATACACAAACAACAGGATGTTCAACACATTGCTACAATTGAATATGACGTACAACAGTGCTGTTGAATTTTGATTGGTCAGGAAATGTTGGTTCATTTTCTATAACAGCAGCTCTGGTAGTAGTTCCAGCTACACGGCATATCACAGGTTTATATGAATGCACTTATTCTAATATGTTATTATAGTAACAGCTCTTTGACTGGTTGAAGTGAGGGAAAGTGAGGGAATGACTGTGTATAGCTGCTAAACCATAAGTGATAACAGGAACTAACTTTCTTCATTGATGTTCCACAGCATTAATGTAACTATAAACAGATCAAACTATTATGAGAAGTTCTTTAATTTATAATTTAAAAATGGTTGGTGTTGGTGAATTGCTTTTGTGTGTGAGGAATAAAACTGTCTGGAAACTTCAGGGTGGCAACAATAACAACAACACGCATCAGCCTGCATCACACCATCCCGGCATTGATCATTTTCCTATTAAAGTACACCTCCAAGTTAATTAATAACTATGTTGTAATGTAAATACATCCACTTGATCTACAGGTGTATTGAACAAACTCTTACAGTGTCCAGTAACATCTGTAGTGTTGAATTTTAAATCCACAATATTTAGGAGGCCAAGCACCAAAGGTATGTAGGCACCCTATTGTTTATCCTTTTCTTGTTATTCTTCTGCTTCTTCTTCTTCTGGCTAGGGTGTTTGTAGAACCGTCTGGTAAAAAGTTGTGAAATTTGGCACACTGATTGGGGAGGATCTAAGGAACATTCTGACAAAATTTGGGCCAAAAACTACAGACGCTGTTGTCAAAGTAGCAACATACATCACAATCGGTCACAACAGTAGTGGCAGCTGCAGTAGAAATGCCACCCTTCTGCACATTTTTTCATCCAGACCAGTGGTCACCAACCCTGTCCCTGGAGATCTACGTTCCTGAAGACATTAGCTCCAACCATATCGTGCCCACCTGACCATCTAATCATTGCCTTAAGAAGCTCTTGATCAGCTAAAACAGGTATGTTAGATTTTGCTTGGAGACGAAACCTGCAGGAAGGCAGATCTCAGGAACAGGGTTGGTAACAACTGATCTAGACCTTTCCTCTTACAGTCAGAGAATTCCACCACTGTCCGTAGTCAAAACATACCCATCATCCAGAGCCATGTCTCCCTGCAGTTCTTGCCTGGTTTCCCACTGAAGCTAAGCAGGGTTGAGCCTGGCCAGTACCTGGATGGGAAAACTAAGGCTGCTGCTGGAAGGGGTGTTAGTGAAGGCCAGCAGGTGGTACTCACCCCGTAGTCTGTGTGGGGCCTAATGCCCCAGTATAGTGATGGCAATCCCTTTGTCTGTGATTGATTGGTAACAATTGTAGTGAGTCTGTGAATTTGCAACTCACGGGTGCTTGCTCCCTGAAATTGCAGCTTTAATCTAACTTTTACTTGTTCATTTGTGAGAGCCATTCCGACCACAGCCCTGCTGCTGTTTGTTGTATATTGTTGTTTTGGTTGGTGGACTTTCTCACCCCAGCAGTGGTGAGAATTGTTTTTAAAAACCTCTCAGATAAACCAGAGCACCTAGTAAACTTTAACACTATAAGTGTTAATGTAACACTGCAAGAGTTCATTCCACACTATAGGTTTTAGTTATTATTATTATTGTTATTCACCACGCAGAAGCTCACTGAAGGCAGCTTCGGTGACGTCAGCGGGCAGGTTGCACA